>NC_057804.1:280296361-280596361 GCF_018294505.1 Triticum aestivum | reverse complement strand
TAGGTCTTCATGAGCAAGCAAGTTGGATGCACACCCACTTAGTTTTTATATTTGAGCTTTCACAAACTTATACCTCTAGTGCATCTGTTACATGGCAATCCCTACTCACTCACATTGATATCTATTGATGGGCAACTCCATAGCCCGTTGATATGCCTAGTTGATGTGAGACTATCTCCCTCTTTTAAGTCTTCACCACAGCCACCATATCTATTCCACCTATAGTGCTATGTTCATGGCTCACGGTCATGTATTGCATGAAAGTGGAACATCCCAAATTTTCAATTTGGAATGTTATACATAGGTCATCATATGCATATCATATTTTAAATGCATTTTGGTTTGATCCTAGAAATTCTTTGCAACTCAAGGACCTATGGAGAGATTTGGGGATTTCATTTATTTTCATATTTGAATTTTTCTCAAATTTGAAAAGAGGATCATTTTGGTTTTAATGTTTTTCTCTCCGAATATGTCCAATATTAAAAATAAAAGAGAGGGGATAAAATGACTTCTCGAAAATAAAAGAAATGTTGGTGGAGATATGTTAAAATCAAATAAATATTTTGTCTGGATTTTAATTGCCATTTTATTTGAATTAGAAAAATATGCATTTTTCAAAATTGCATTAGTAGCCCAAATAAATGAACACTTTGTCTGAAATATTATTAAAGGACCATGAAAATTTATTTCAGGATTTTTGGACTTCGTTTAGTATTCCTTTTACTTATTTTACTCCGCGAGTTTTTTTAAAAAAAGAGTACGAACCGACCTACAGGCCATGCCAGAGCCAGACTCTCCTGGCCGGCCCTTTAAAGGGTGAGGCCCGACCGCCCTGCCAGCCCAAGCAGCCAGCCCCGCCGCCCGAAACCCTAGCAGCCGCCGCCGTAGCGCCGCCGCCGCATGCCACCCGCGCTGATGCCGCCGCCGCCCCGCCGCCCATGAACGCCGCCACCCGCCGGAGCCCCGCCGGAGTTAGTCGTTGCCGCCGCTGTTTTTTCAGTTTAGGTAAAAACCATTCGGTTTTGAAAAAAACCTAGATTGGTTTTTCTTTATTAGATCGGTTTTTCTGCGGTTAGTTTCTTTTGCAAATGTTCGTTCGTTAGCTCTTTTTAACGAACTAAGTCGTTCATTCGTCTTTGTTAGCGGACGTTCGTCCGATAGATTTTTTACTTTTTCAGTTTTATTTTTGCCGGGGACGTATCCGTGATTATTTTTATTGTAGATTAGCCCCTGATCTTCAAACCCTCGCAACTTTTTAACCGTTAGTCGGAATCCAGTGAAACCAATGCCAAAATCTTCGTCTCGAGCCCCTCTTTCCAGTTAATCAACTTGAACAAGGTTTTGACAAATTAAAATTTGGTTTCAAGCAGATTTGATTTCGATCTTCTTTTGAGCGTAGTTTGAGTTTCATAGCTCCGACTCGACTGATTCTTTTTGCAAATTGAAGCTCTTCAGTTGAACTTTAAGATTGGATCTTATTATTTGAATTTTGCGTGTGCATCTATGATTGAGTGATTATGTATGCTATTGTTTGTTCGCGATATAATTCCTGGAGTGCAAAGCGTGCTACTACGAGTCTCTAGGGTTTGTAGATCGTCAGCAAGGCAATTAACACTTTGATCATATCTTTTATTACCCAGTTTTTTGCATTAGTTCCAATCCTCAAACATTGCATGGTTAGGATCTGAATAACATGTGGGTTTGGGAAGTAGATGATGAGGTAGAACCTATTGCCCTTTTATTATCAAACCCTTGGGAGTTACTTCCACATTATGCTCAGGTTGCTATGCTATGCTCGTAGACGTGGATTGGTTGAGTGTATCCATGAAAAATGTGAGAGTTGTTAATTAATAGTTAATTTAAGGTGGCTACTAAAATACACATCTGGTTGGATTGGTTGCGGGCACCTGGAGAATCCAGTGTTGTCCTAGGATATCTCGGAGTACCCATGTGATCATCCTACGGTTCGCCACCCAGGCTCAAAGGGGTCATAAGATTATTCATGCTAGAAACTTCCATGTCCAGCCACAAGCTATTATGGGATCTAGCATAGTTGAGTAGGTTGCACGACCTCCTTCAGTGGTGGGCTAGCAGATGTAGGGGAAAGTAGGTGTAACTGTCCATACTGAGTAAAGAGTTAATGTTTCTGAAACACTGTGTCTCGGTCATCCTTTCATCAAACACCATGTAGTGCGAGAAATCCAACGGAGGAGATCGAGTCTTGTGGGGAAAAGTGCGCAAACGTCTGCAGAGTGTACAAACTAATCATGGTTTACCATGTCCCCAGTTATGTACATCTTGAGTATCTGGTTTTTGGATTGTCATGTTGATCTCATCACTCTAAATTAAATTTGTTGGGTAATCGATATTGTTTAATTGGGATTGAGTTGGAGGAACCTTCTCAATGTTTAACAACCACCATGATAGTTAAATAAAATAAATTCCTTTATTGTAGGAAAATATTGGCTTTAAGCAAAATATTAACCATAGAGCTTTCCACTTTCCATATATACATGTAGTGATAACATTTATTCTGTTTCTTGCTTCTTTTATGTTACATTGCCAACATATTCTATGTGCTGACCCATTTCAGGATGCAACATACCATGTTGCAGACTTTTCAGACGAAGAGTAAGGTGCTCTCGGTCGCTGTCGTTCACTCTACTATGCCGTTGGAGTTGATGGACTCACTTTAGCTTCCAAGACATCCATTGTTATCTTATTTAGATGGCCTTAAGCCATATTATTGTAATAAGTTCTCTTTTGAGACATTCGATTTAATAAGTGTGTGATTGAAACTCTGTTATAAATCCTTGAGTACTGTGTGTGTCAGCATTACCGATCCAGGGATGACACTGGTGCACAGAGACTTGACCGTTTGAGGTCTGGTCGTTACAAGATGGTAGCAGAGCACACACTGAATATAGGACACAACCACTAAGTTAAACCATAGGTCACTCTCCTCTACTCATTTCTGACTCCTCCCCTTTTTCCACTCTATAGGATGGCGCACTCAAGGAACAAGTTTACACAACCGGATGAAGACACGCCTTTTTGGGCAACACTTGAAGGAAGTCACTAGGTACCTTAACATCGGAATACTAAGCTTCACCAGGACCTACATCGCCACTTTACCAGAAGAGGAGCATTAGATGATTCAAGTTCAAGTTCCAGGAAAGATATTCATGCCAATTACTGAGACCATAGAGTTTGCCTTTGATGCACCAACATGTAGTTTAGGGAAGAGCATGGCAGCCCACATCGCCATGGGACGCATCGGCGAAGTTTATCACAGGGATCTTAAGGACACTATCAACCAGATATGTGGGCACCGAGATGAGCAATGGGAGATGATCAGCACCAGGAGGGACAGGTCCATTACTGCTTTTATCCAGGAGTTAAACCAGCACATTCGTCGCCAGGAGAATGAGATGTGCGCCAGCATAATAGATCTGAAGAAAGTGTTGATCGGGAACATGGAGCTAGAAGAGGAGCTCAAGTCTACATCCAACAGATATGAGGAGGAAATGACAATACTAGTGGAGAAGAATGATGACCCGATGAGGAAGCTAGGAGTATTAATGGGAGACCCCGCGCCAGGAGGAGATGACGACCATTCCAACGACATTCGTTCTAAAGACTACATCATCACCGACGACACCGATTCTGACACCGACAGTAGTGATGATGATTACGAAGACGAAGCTGGAGCGGATATCATGGAGTCTTCCACCGATCAAAACTTCTAGTCGACCACCATATTATAGTAGTATTTCCCCATGTATATAGTATTAGTATGAGTACTTTTGTAACGGTAGTTAGATCGATTGTATGCCCTTGTTTGAATTGATTAGTGTGATATGAATGTGTTTGTCTCTTGAGCATATGGGTAGTGTTTTCCCTTTAGACCTCATTCTATTCTATTTTCTCACCTTTTCTAAACCATCAGATGCCTCCAACACGTGACAATGGATTTGCTTTCCCACCGGAGCTCACTCAATTGATCCAGCAGCAGAATACCTTGATGCAACTACTAGTTCAGAATCAGAATCAAGGCAACAACAACAAGAACAACAACAACAACAACCCACCGCCACCATCGCTTGTTGATCACTTAGCCCGTTTCCTAAGTCTAAATCCGTTGGTGTTCTATAGTAGCACCGAGCCAATTGTTGCAGATGATTGGCTCCGCAAGATTGGAAAGGAGCTGACCACTACAGGATGCACATATGCGGACAAAGTGTGTTTTTCCGCACATTAGCTTGATGGACCGCTGCATCATGGTGGGAGAATTTCACAGCCATTTACCCAATTGACACTACTACATGGGATCAGTTTCAGCAGGCTTTCCGCACTGCCCATGTTTTAGCAGGAGCTATGAACATGAAGAAGTGTGAGTGTCGCAACCTGCACCAAGGAGGACATAGAGTGGGCCAGTATGTGGATGAGTTTCGTAAGTTAGCATGCTAAGCCCCTGATGATGTAGCTACAGATGCTGCTAAGCAGGAGAAGTTTTTGGAGGGACTGAATGATGAGCTGAGCATGCAGTTGATGGTGGCAACATTCAACAACTACCAGGAGTTGGTAGATAGAGCTCTTGTGATTGAAGGGAAGCAGCAATAGATAGAGAGCTACAAGAGGAAGTATGGACAAGGGAAGTACAATTCAGGAGCTCAATAGAGACCTCATTTTACCCCGAACTCAGGAGAACACATTCACCATAACCATGGAAGCCACAATCTCAATGGAGGAAGCTCGCATAACCATAGTGGCCCCAAGAATGGGAATGGGAATGGAGGAAGCAGCAGCCAGAATCGTTCCAACCCAGCAACGCCCGCCAAGAAAGATCTAAGCCACATTACTTGTTTCAAGTGCGAGAAGAATGGACACTACGCCACCGAGTGTTCTGAAGCAAAGAATGGAAATGGCAATGGAAGCTCTGGGAACAAGCCCAACCCTTTCAATAGGGGACAAGTGAACCGCGTTAGCATGGACGAGGTTGAAGAGCATCCAGATGCAGTTATAGGTAAGTTTTTGGTTAAGTCATTTGCTACAATCGTTCTTTTTGATACTGGTGCCTCGCATTCATACATATCAAGGGGATTTGTGGATAAGTATAAGTTGCCCACCAAAGTTCTTAGGACACCTAAGTTAGTAAGCTCGCCAGGAGCGGAGTATATGGCAAGCCAAGGATGTTTTCAGATGCCATTGACCATAGGTAGTCATGTTGTCCCCTCAAATCTAATAATTCTGGAGTCGCAAGGGTTTGATGTGATATTGGGTATGGATTGGTTATCGATGTATGGGGGAAACAACTATTGCGCTAGTAAGTCAATTGTGCTCACCACCCCAGAAGGAAGAAGGATCAAGTATGTATCCCGACATGTGTCGAAGAGGACCCAAGTGAATTCCTTATCAGGAGTTGTACAGGAGGAAGTACCAGTAGTGAAGGATTCCCAGATGTATTTCCAGAGGAGTTACCAGGCATGCCACCTGATCGAGACATTGAGTTTTTGATTGAGCTTTTGCCAGGCACCGGGCCAATATCAAAGAGACCGTATCGGATGCCCGTAAAGGATTTGGAAGAAATCAAGAAGCAGATTAAGGAGTTACTGGATAAAGGTTATATTCGACAAAGTACATCACCTTGGGGAGCCCCAGTGCTTCTAGTGGAGACGAATGATGGATCATTAAGGATGGTTGTTGATTAACGTGCGCTGAATGAAGTGACGATCAAGAACAGGTACCCTCTGCCGATGTTCAATGATTTGTTTGTCCAATTGCAAGGAGCTAAAGTATTTTCCAAGATCGATCTGCAATCAGGATACCATCAACTGAAGATCCGAGAGCAGGATATACCTAAGACAATTTTTACCACAAGGTACGGGCTATACGAGTATACCGTTATGTCATTTGGTCTGACTAAATCGCCTGCCTATTTCATGAATATGATGAACACAGTGTTTATGGTGTTTTTGGATAAGTTTGTCGTGGTGTTTATTGATGATATTTTGGTCTACTCGAAGAATGAAGAGGAGCATAATGAACATTTGCGTTTGGTTCTCGAGAAGCTTAGGGAACACCAGTTATATGCCAAGTTCAGCAAATGTTAGTTTTGGTTGAAGGAAGTTGGATTTCTCGGACATGTTATATTTGGAGAAGGAATAGCAGTAGACCACACCAAGGTTGTTTCTATGACTAAATGGGTGGCACCCATGTCAGTTGGAGAGATCAAGAGTTTTCTTTGACTCATAGGATATTATCGGAGGTTCATTCAGAATTTCTCCAGGATTGGAAAGGACATGATGGAGTTATTGAAGAAGTACACTAAGTTTAAATGGACTAGGGAGTGTGAAGCCAGTTTTTAGGAGTTGAAGAAACGTTTGGTTACAGCCCCAGTGCTGATTCTTCAAGACCAACGAAAGGATTATCAAGTGTATTGTGACGCTTCACGTCGAGGACTTGGAGCAGTGCTTATGCAGGAGGGAAGAGTAGTTTCATATGCCTCACGACAACTTAAACCCCATGAGATGAGTTACGCTACACATGATTTGGAGTTAGTAGACGTAGTGCATGCGATAAAGACATGGAGACATTTTCTCATCGGAAACCACTTGAGGTATACACGGATCATAAGAGTTTGAAGTATATCTTCACTCAGAAGGAGTTGAATCTCACGCAAAGGAGATGGTTGGATCTCATTAAGGATTATGATATGAAATTGCACTATCATTCCGGAAAGGCCAATGTAGTAGCACATGCGTTGAGTCGCAATATTTATGTTTATACGCTCATGACCGGAGGATTACCCAAGGAGTTAGCAGAAGATATTCGCAAGCTATGTTTGGAAATAGTCCCGAGAGGTTATGTAGCAGCATTGGAAATTCAATCTACTTTGATGGGTAAGATCAGAGAAGCCCAGAAGACTGACAAGGAGATTGCCGAGATAAAGGAAAGGAAGAGCAAAGGAAAGGCAATGGATTTTGTGAGGATGAGCACGATAGTTTATGGTTTGAGGATAGCGTATATGTGCCTAATGACCCTGAGATCAGGAAGATGATTCTGTAGGAGTCCCATGATTCGCCGTATTCAATTCACCAAGGAAACACTAAGATGTATCTGGACTTGAAAGAAAGATTCTGGTGGACAGGAATGAAGAAGGATATTGCCGAGTATGTAGCAGTATGTGATGTATGTCGGAGAGTTAAGGTAGAGCATCAGAAGCCAGCTGGATTGCTACAGCCATTGCCGATACCCAGATGGAAGTGTTATAAGTTTGGCTTGGATTCTATCACAGGATTGCCCAGGACTCGTTCTGGCTATGACTCTATCTGGGTTGTAGTCGGTCGGTTGATGAAAGTAGCTCATTTCATCCCAGTGAAGACCACCTACACAAGTGTTAAGTTGGTGAAGATATACATGACCAGGATCGTATGTCTGCACGGAGTTCCGAGGACCATTGTATCAGATAGAGGAACTCAGTTTACCTCAAAGTCCTGGAATCAGTTGCATGCGACTTTGGGTACTAGGCTAGAGTTTAGTATAGCCTTCCATCCACAAACAGATGGATAGACTGGGAGAGTCAATCTGATTCTGGAGGACGTGTTGAGAGCTTGTGCACTAGATTATGGATCTAGTTGGGACGACAACTTGCCATATGCAGTGTTCTCTTATAACAACAGTTATCAAGCCAGTTTGAAGATGGCCCCTTTCGAAGCTCTGTACGGAAGGAGGTGCAGGGCACCGTTATTGTGGGATGAAGTTGGAGACCGTCAGTTGTTTGGACCGAATTTGATCAAAGTGTCCGAAGAGAAGGTTAAGCTGATTCGCAACAGACTCATGGTAGCCTAGTCCAGGCAGAAGAGTTATGCGGATTCTAAACGCAAGGAGATCGTTTATGAAGTCGAAGACAGAGTATACCTTCATGTGTCCCCACTTCGGGGAGTTAATTGTTTTGGAGTTAAGGGAAAGCTGCACCATGTTTTGTGGGACCATACCGAGTTTTGGAATGTATGGGAGAAGTTTCTTACAAACTGGAATTGCCAGAAGGATTGTCAGGAGTTCACGATGTGTTTCACGTTTCCCAATTGAAGAAGTGCCACGCAGAGATGGTCGATATTACTCTAAGAGATACAGTGCCACCAGAAGCGATTCAGCTGGATAGTGATTCGACTTATGAGGAGAAACCAGTGAAGATTCTCGAGTTTGCCAGCCGAGTCTCATGCAACAAGGTTATCAAGTTTTGCAAAGTTCAGTAGAGCCACCATACAGAGGATGAAGCCACCTGGGAACGAGAGGAAGATCTATGGAAGGACCACCCACACCTATTTTCTAGCCAACCTGAATCTGGAGGGCGAAATTCATCTTAAGGGGGGTAGGTTTGTACCATCCTAAATTTTCAATTTGGAATGTTATACATAGGTCATCATATGCATATCATATTTTAATTGCATTTTGGTTTGATCCAAGAAATTCTTAGCAACTCAAGGACCTACGGAGAGAGTTGGGGATTTCATTTATTTTCATATTTGAATTTTTCTCAAATTTGCAAAGAGGATCATTTTGGTTTTAATGTTTTTCTCTCCGAATATGTCCAATATTAAAAATAAAAGAGAGGGGATAAAATGACTCCTCCAAAATAGAAGAAATATTGGAGGAGATATGTTAAAATCAAATAAATATTTTATTTGGATTTTTATTCTACTTTATTTGAATTAGAAAAATATGCATTTTTCAAAATTGCATCAGTAGCCCGAATAAATGTTCACTTTGTCCGAAATATTATTTTGGACTTTGTTTAGTATTTCTTTTATTTATTTTACTCTGTACGTTTAAAAAAAAGAGTACGAACCGACCTACGGACCATGCCCAAGCCGGACTCCCCCGGTCGGCCCTTTAAAGGGCGCGGCCCGACCGACCCGCCAGCCCAAGCCGCCAGCCCCGCCTCCCGAAACCCTAGCCACCGCCGCCTCCCTAGCGCCGCCGCCGCATGACGCCGCCTGCGCCACCCGTCGACGCCGGCCCCCCGCGCCGCTGCCGCCGCCGCCTCCCCGCCGCCCGCCAATGCCGCCACCCGCCGGAGTTAGCCGCCGTTGCCGCCGTATTTTTCGGTTTAGGTAAAAACCGTTCGGTTTTAAAAAAACCTAGATTGGTTTTTCTTTATTAGATCGGTTTCTCTGCGGTTAATTTATTTTGCGAACGTTCGTTTGTTCGCTCGTTTTAACGCATGAATTCATTCATTTGTCTCTATTAGCGGATGTTCGTCCGATAGTTTTTTCTTTTTCTGTTTTACTTTTGCCAGGGACGTATCCGCGATTATTTTTATCGGAGATTAGCCCTTGATCTTCAAACCCTCGCAACTTTTTAACCGTTAGATGGAATCCAGTGAAACCAATGCTCAAATCTTCGTCTCGAGCTCCTATTTTCCGTTAAACAACTTGAACAAGGTTTTGAAAAATTAAAATTTGGTTTCAAGCAGATTTGGTTTCGATCTTCTTTTGAGCATTGTTTGAGTTTCGTAGCTCCGATTCGACTGATTCTTTTTGCAAATCAAAGCTCTTCAGTTGAGCTTTCAGATTGGATCTTCTTATTTGAGTTTTGCCCGTGCATCTATGCTTGAATGCTTATGCATGCTATTGTTTGTTTGCGATAGAATTCCTGGAGTGGAAGCGTGCTACTATGAGTCTCTAGGGTTTGCAGATCGTCAGCAAGGCAAGTAACACTTTGATCATATCTTTTATTACCCAGTTTTATGCGTTAGTTCCAATCCTCAAACATTGTGGTTAGGATCTGAATAACATGTGGGTTTGGGAAGTATATGATGAGGTAGAACCTATTTCCCTTTTATTATCAAACCCTTGGGAGTTACTTCTATGTTATGCTCAGGTTGCTATGCTATGCTCGTAGGCGTGGATTGGTTGAGTGTATCCGTGACCGATGTGAGAGTTGTTAATTAATGGTTAACTTAATGTGGCTACTTAAATACACATCTAGTTGGATTGGTTGCGGGCACTTGGAGAATCCAATGTTGTCCTGGGATATCCCAGAGTACCCGTGTGATCATCCTACGGTTCGCCACCCAGGCTCAAAGGGATCATAAGATTATTCACACTAGAAACTTCTGTGTACAGCCACAAGCTATTATGGTCTCTAGCATAGTTGAGTAGGTTGCATGACCTCTTTCAGTGGTGGGCTAGCAGATGTAGGGGAAAGTAGGTGTAACTTTCCATCCAGAGTAAAGAGTTAATCTTTCTAAAAGACTGTGTCTCGGTCATCTGTTTCTCAAACACCATGTAGTGCAAGAAATCCAACGGAGGAGATCGAGTCATGTGGGGAAAAGTGCGCAAACCTCTATAGAGTGTACAAACTAATCGTGGTTAGCCATGTCCCCAGTTATGGACATCTTGAGTATCTGGTTCTTGGATTATCATGTTAATCTCATCACTCTAAATTAAATTTGTTGGTTAATCGATATTGTTTAATTGGGATTGAGTTGAAGAAACCTTCTCAATGTTTAACAACCACCCTGATAGTTAAGTAAAAATATATTCCTTTGTTATTGGGAAAAATTGGCTTTATGCAAAATATTAACCATAGAGCTTTCCACCAGCCATATATGCATGTAGTGATAGCATTTATTCTGTTCATTGCTTCTTTTGTGTTACATTGCCAGCATATTCCATGTGCTGACCTGTTTGGGGCTGCAACATATCATGTTGCGGACTTTTCAGACAAAGAGTAAGGTGCACTAGGTCGTTGTCGTTCACTTAGCTATGCCGTTAGAGTTGATGGATGAAAGTGCGTTATGTCGACTAGAGGGGGGGTGAATAGGCGATTTTTATGAATTCTTCACTGAGGAATTTGCCGGTGAGGAAATTCCTTAGCGAAGAACTATTAGCAGCGGAATAAGTACTTAGAAGTAAGCATAACAGAATACTAGCACGGTCATCATGATGAAATGAAGACTAGCACAGAGTACAGAAAGCGTAATCACAGGATAACACAAGATGAAGACAAACAGACTGAAGAAATTAAACTGAGGAAATTGAGAAAGTCTTCAGTCAAAGTCTTCAAACACAGATATGAACAAACACTCAACACAGTAATGAGGAAATGAAAGGGTTAAGGAAATAGAACCAGTTAGGTTGGTGAAGACAATGATTTGGTAGACCAGTTCCAACTACTGTCTTAGTTGTACATCTGGTTGGAGCGGCTGAGTATTTAAACTCGAGGACACATAGTCCCAGACACCCAGTCGCTGAGCACGCAGCTCAGGACACCCAGTCCTCACCGTATTCTCCTTGAACTAAGATCACACAGATCTTGTCCAATCACTCGTGGTAAGTCTTTAGGCGACTTCCAAACGTTCACAGACTTGGTCACTCGGCAATCCACAATTCCTCTTGGATGCTCTAGACCTTGACGCCTAACCGTCTGGAAGAAGCACAGTCTTCAAAGGTAACAAGCATCAGATCCACGCAGGATCAATTTCTTCAGTGATGCTCAATCACTTTGGGTTTGTAGGGGTTTGGTTTTGGGTTTTCCTTACTTGATGATTTTCGCTCAAAGTCCTCGAAGGATGGATTGCTCTCAAATGACAAGTGTCAAGTTCTCTCGGAGCAGCCAACCAGCTAGTGGTTGTAGGGGGCGGCCATTTATTGCCTAGGGAGCATCCTGACATGATAAGACATAAATGCCCCTTAATGATATGACCGTTAGGTGGATAAGATATTTTTGGACAGCTGGCGCGCAGCACAGCAACGGTCGGAAATTTGACTCTCAAATTCGTCAGGGCTATCATGATCCTCACTGTGTAGGTAATTCGCACTGACGAATTCCTAACTCCTCAGTCAGAACAAATTCATCAGTGACCAAAAGAACTTCGTCTCTATCACTGAAGAAAGTGACTGAACTGTATGAGATTTCCAAATGCTTCACTCGAAGGGATTGGTAGGTGTAGGATTTTGAGTTGAGCATCACATGGAAATTTTTCCTTAGTATTTCCTCGACCCCCTTTAACAGTACGGTGTTTCCTATGACTCAAGAAAGAGAAAATGAAACTACGAAAACAAAAGTCTTCACGCTTCATGTTCCACAAATGAATACCAAGTCTTCAAGGTCACACCAATTTCTTCACTTTCAAAGTCTTTAGAAAGTCTTCAGAATATCAAAGTCTTCAGTTGAAGAACTTCATTTTTAGGGGTCGACTTTCTCTGTAAATATCAAACTCCTCATAGACTTATAGACTTGTGTACACTCACGAACGCATTAGTCCCTTAACCTAAGTCTTCAATACACCAAAATCACTAAGGGGCACTAGATGCACTTACAATCTCCCCCTTTTTGGTGATTGATGACAACATAGGTTATGTTTTAAACGGGGATAAACATATGAAGTGTATACACTGATATTGAGGAATTTGATTACAAGATATAGAAGAACTCCCCCTGAAGATGTGCATAGTGAGGAATTTGCTTTTGAGGCAATGCACATTTGAAGAGTTGAATCATGGAGATCTCCCCCTATATCTTGTAATTCATACACGCATTTGATATATAATATGAAGAATTTGAAATGTATGATGAAATATTGTGCCTGATGAGATTCAGCATGCGTGCAATGTCATTAACGGGGAATAAGCAGGCAAAGCATAATGCAACAAAAGTATGAGCGCACCATCAGGTTTAAGATTACAACTCGATCCAAATAAAAGTTTCAGAAGAACGAGAGTTGTAACTTAAAAAAAATGCCCTTAATATAGACCCGCTTGAAGACTAACTCAGATTTCTCCCCCTTTGTCATCAAATGACCAAAAGGATTGAAACTGAGGACTAACGCCCCTAAAGAATTTCAAGTCGATGGAGGAGCGCCAGTGTTGTCGGGGTTGTTTGTTGTAGCAGGGCCTGCCGCGGTGTCGTCCAAATCTTCATACTCATCAGTGTCATGCGATGAAGAATAAGAGCTGGCCACCAGTGGAGGAATTTTGACCCTCTTGAATTTCTTTGGAGGAGGTGCAGACCAGTCAAATTCTTCTTTGAGACCCATAGTCTTCAGTTCTTCAGCGCTATAGACATGAGTGAGGATAGCCCAGGTGCGGTTGAAGGTTTCATTAAGGTAGTATTGGTTCTTCTTCCCTGCATTATGTGTTGAGGTCATATTGTGAAGAAGTGCACCAAACTGACGCTTTACCCATTTGTGATTGCGATCAACCTTCTGATGAAGACTAAGGAGTAACTCACGGTCAGTCATCACCCTGGGTGCTGTGGCTTGAGGATTTTGCTTGGCTAAGGTATTTGCGGAAGAGTCATGTGTGGCAGAATCGTCATTGGTAGAGTAAGATGCAGCCTTGCGAAATTGACCATCCAATGGACGAATGCCTTCATCGATCACAGCAGCGGCCTTGCCTTTATCATCAGCTGATGAAAACTGTCCGTTTGAGGACTTCAATGGGAGGCAAGTAGCTACCGTGGTTTAGAGTGTCAGCTTTGTAATTCAGTGAAGATCTTGCTTTGATGAATCTCATAATCCAAGGAGCATAGGGCTTTAGCTCGAATGGTGACATAGCAATATTGGCCAGAGTCCTCATGAAGAAATCATGGAAGTTGACGGGAACACCATGAATGATGTTGAAAAGCATATTCTTCATGATGCCAACGACTTCTTCATCATTTGAGTCGTGGCCTTTGATAGGACTCATTGTCTTCGTCAGAATTCGATAGACAGTCCGAGGCACATACAATAATTCCTTTACGAGGAATTTGGTTCTTGGGGCCTGCCTTGGCTTCAAAGGCTTCATCAGCACTTGCATATAGTGATTTGAAAGTTCTGGTTCGTTGTAGATACAACGAGCACCATCAAGTGGAGGATTGAGTGGTAGAGCACGAAGCAATTCAGTTGCTGGTGCCTTGTAGTGAGTATTTTCAGACATCCAGTCTAATACCCATGAGTTCACGTCTTCAGCGTCTCCGGTGATGTGCAGAGTTGTATAGAATTGAAGAATGAGTTCTTCATTCCAGTCACAGATATCAATGCAGAAATTCAGAAGTCCTGCATCGTGAAGAACACTGAGGACTGGCTCAAAGCCGGGCAGAGACTCCATGTCCACGTGAGGAATATGTGCATGATCGAAGACTTTGTCTTTGTTGAAGAGCACTGAGGAATGGATATTGGCTTGGCTGGCAGTCCAGAAATGCCTCTTCCTTATGCGAGCAGAATCATATGGATTATAATCAGGGAAGAATATGTGCTCGGCAAAGAAATCTTCAGCCTTGAACTTCTGTTTGCTTGAGAACAGATTCTTTGGCTTTGGCACAGGGGTGTCAGTGAGTTGCATCACCACCTCAGGAATCGCGAGCTCAGGTTCTTCAGGCTAAGGAATTTCTTGTTCCTCAACAGGTGTAGTCTGAGGATCAGTAGCAGCAGGTTCATCAGCACTAGTGGCTGGAATTTCTTGATGGATAGATGAAGTGGGATGAGTTTCTTCAGAGCCCATTTGAACAGTTGGAGTAGGGGACTGAGGTATCTGTTGGATTGGGGTGAAGAGTGGAGAATTTGGATGCTGACTGTCCCAAAAGTCATCGTTCATCACTGGCATTGTGCTTACAATATCCACATCTTCTTCAAGTTCCTCAACAGCGGCCTCTTCAGCTGTGAACTGAGGCATATGCGAGGAAATGATTGGGGTTGAAGGGATTGCTTCCACTTCAATTTCTTCATCAATCTGCTCTGACAAAGCAGCAGAATGATTTTCTTCATCAGATCCGCTTGGGATCTCATAGTCTTCCCCAAAAGGAACAAGGTCCTTTGATGGCATGGAGGAAATCGGAACAACATCAATTGGATTTTCGAGTGAGCTGGTCATTTGCTTCATTTTCTTCGCAGCCGAAGAGTTTGACGCAGCAGATGCCTTCCTTTTCTTCACTGCAGCTCGCTCTACAGCCTTGGTCTTCTTCACATCAGATGCAGATGGAAGAATTGTAGTTGGTGTTGGCGCAGAAGGAGCTGAGGAATCTGGATGAATTTCCTCAGGTGCAACTGATGCAGTTGTCCTGACTTGTTTAGTTTCTTCAGGCGCACCACTAGTGGATGCCCTGGCAATTTCTTCAGGGGCTGGAATGGGATCATCAGCCCTGGAACTAGCATGTTCTTCAGCAGGCTGAAAGTCATCAGCGGTGCTGGCATGTTCTTCAGCAGGCTGAGCAGAGTTTGCACCCTGAAGATTTTCTTGTTGCGATGGGGCTGCAACATTTGTGAATTTCTTCGTTAGATTGACGCATCTTACTTTAGCTCCTTGCCAATCAGCATAGTAGGCATCAAAGTCTTTGCTGAGGGCTTGAATTTCAGACTGAGCCTGGAGAAGTTCCTCAGGTGTCATACTGACAACATTTTTCTTCAGGAGCTTCTCCTTTCTGTATTGAGCTTTCCTGATCTCTCTTGCCTTTTCAAACTTCCATTTCTCTTCGGTGATGAAATGGGTCAACATATGACTTTGACCAGGGGTCAGATGAAAATCAGGCATGGGGGTGTTTGGATCCTTGTGCCAGAGATCAATGTAATCGAGGATTTTTCTCGGATCCAACAGCAGTGGCACAGATGTGCCTTTGGCTCTAGCGGCCTTTACCTGTCTGTCTCTGATGATTTCTGCAAGTTCATCATCAGAAGCTTCATCATCAGAAGGCACATGGAATGCGACCTGTTTCTTCTTTGGACTTGGCTGAGGACCTCGTCCATCTGTTGCTTTGGTCTTCAACAGTGTGGGGCCTGATGAGGAAATTGGTGCAGCTGAGGAACTTGCTGAAACACCAGAGGCAATCGCGAAACCAGTAGTCCTTTGACATGTAGCCAGATGCACAGGAGCTGAGGACTTTGAAGGAGCTATTGAGGATTTTGGTGGAGCTGTAGCAGTGTGAGGAATTTGCCGTGAGGGCACTGTTGGTGAAGCACTTGGCTTACAAGGAGGCTTCTTTGGCATAGATTTCCTCGGTTTGACCGAGGCCTCAGTAGCAGTAGCAGTGGCAGAATCCTCATTGAATTTCTTCACTGCCTCCATTCCCCTGCGTTTGATGCTTGTGGGGTCAGCAACTTGGCTAGGTGCCAATGGAGCTCTTGGGCATGGAGGATTGAGGACGAATTTCCTCATGTACTTTGGAGTCACATATCTGTATTCCCTCCATTCCCTTGCCCATCTCTGTTCAATCCTCTGAATGCGCACCTTGCGCTGATTTTTGTTTTCTTTGCCAAATTTTGCTTCATCAGTTGTGCAATAGTCAGCATAAATTTCCTTAGGGATTTCAAACGCAGTCATAACCTCGGGTTTCTTTCCTCCTTTCTACGGCTTCTTACCGTCTGCCATATTCTTCAGTTGAGGAATTTGAACAATCGAGTTCTCTGAAGAAGTATGCAGTTTTTCTTCGAGGAATGCTGTAAGTGAGTTAAGTTGATGAGAACCTAGTGATTCAGCAGCAGACATGAGTACCTGTGAATAGAGTACAGGTGCGAGGAATTTGGAGAGGTCATATGCGTTCTGAGAAGGTTTTTCGAAAAGAACAAGTTTTGAGGAATTTGACCAGATGAACCTTGAGGAATTTCACTAAGCGTTCTTGTCTTAGGTTCCAGAGTTGTACAGATCGAAGATCCACACAATTAGGGAATCTTGAAGAAAATGATTGCTTAGAGAAATAGTTCAAGATCATATGATGTGAGGAGTTCATATGTGTGAAGATTTGAAGAATAAACACCTTTGAAGATTTTCAGGAAAGTTTGAGAATCAAAGTGAGTAATAAAAGTAACTTTTAATTACCCGAAGTGAAGAACACGAGGAACTGAGAAGAACAGATGTCAAGTTTGTCAGGTTAGATCTCCCACGCTCTAACTTGGCAGAGGAAGACAGCTACGGCGGCGGCAGAGTGAAGATTTCCGAGGTCGGCGTGAGTACGACGGCGATGAGGTCGAGGCAGCAAAGCTCTTCCTCACCGGCGACGATGGAGTAGCGGCGGCGCTAGGGTTTGAGGAGCTCGAGTGAGAGAGTAGCGATCGAGTGGAGTAAAAGAAGTGAGGATGGAGAGAGGGGTATTTATAGAGGCAGTGAAAAACTGTTCGCCCGAAGATTTAGGACGAACGTGCCCCTGACCATTCTCCTTCTCACAACATGTGTCACCCACATACTGTGTAGTGGAGATCGTGTACGATCGTGGGTGAGTAAAATAATGCATCGTGGGATGCGGAACGGTTTGAGCGGCAAAACTAAAAATTTGGATAATATTTGTTTTAAAGTTTCTTTCACAATTTCTTCAGCTGACAAGGACACAGTGAAGATTTTGAACGAGTTTCAAATAGAACGCATATGAAGAATTTGTGAATAGATTGAGTTGAGTATAGCATAGAGGGGGAAGGGTCCGATCACATTCACTTAGCAGAAAAAACAATGTGAAGAAATAGCTATAAGTGAATGCTGTAGAGGACATAAACTCATATATATAGCCAATGAAGAAAAAAGAAGGAAACAGTGAAGATTTTGAAAAGTTGAAGAATTTGTAAAACTGAAGAATTTCAAAACTGAGGAAAAACTCAAATTGAAGATTTTCAACTTTTTGTGGTGGCGTGACCCACCGTATAAAAATGATGATTTCAGATACCGCGTACAATTGTCGTAGGGTTCTGAGAATCAAATTCTTCATTAACTTCTTCACACTTAGAGTGTTATTCTTCATTGATTGAAGAAAAACGTTGGTTCATGTGTTGCACATCTAAGTCATCAATTTTGCATAAGTGTTAGGATGTGTGTCCTTTTCAAAGAACATTCGAAGATTCTAAGATATTTAGCTCACACCGCAACTTGCTAAATCTCTTCTCATCCAAGGGCTTAGTGAAGATATCAGCTAGTTGTTCTTCAGTCTTCATGTGCTCGATGGAGATGTCGCCCTTCAACACATGATCATGAAGAAAATGATGACGAATCTGAATGTGCTTTGTCTTCGAGTGCTGAACTGGGTTGTGAGCAATCTTGATGGCACTCTCATTGTCGCAGAGGAGAGGCACATTCTTCACATTGACGCCATAGTCCTTGAGTGTTTGCTTCATCCAAAGCAGTTGAGCACAGCAAGAGCCAGCAGCAATGTATTTAACTTCCGCAGTGGACAGTGATACACAGTTCTGGTTCTTCGAGGACCAACAGACCAAAGATCGTCGAAGGAAATGACAAGTGCCACAAGTTGACTTGCGGTCCACACGATCACCAGCATAGTCAGAGTCAGAATATCCAATGAGATCAAAAGTAGAGCCCTTGGGGTACCATAATCCTAGTGTTGGTGTGTGAGCTAGATATCGAAGAATATGCTTCACAGCCTTATGGTGTGATTCCTTCGGTGCACCTTGAAATCGGCACACATGCCAACACTAAGCATTATGTCTGGCCTAGATGCACATAAGTACAATAAAGAACCAATCATGGAGCGGTATACCTTGTGATCGAAGTCAATACAATTTTCATCAGTTCATAGATGGCCATTTGTGGGCATAGGAATTTTGACGCCTTTGCAATCTTGCATGCCGAATTTCCTCAGTACATCTTTGAGGTATTTCTCCTGAGATATGAATATGCCATTGTGCTATTGAAGAATTTGAAGACCTAAGAAGAATTTCAACTCTCCCATCATAGACATTTGATATTCTTCACTCATCATATAGGCAAATTCATCACTATAACGTTGGTCAGTACAGCCAAAGATAATATCATCAACATATATTTGGCACACAAACAGTTCACCATCATAAGATTTAGTAAAGAGAGTAGGGTCGAGTGAACCGGGTGTGAAGCCATTCTTCACGAAGAATTCCTTCAATGTATCATACCACGCCCGAGGGGCTTGCTTGAGGCCATAGAGGGCCTTATTAAGTCTGAAGACTTTGTCAGGATTCTTTGGATCTTCAAAACCTGGGGGTTGAGCAACATATACTTCTTCCTCAAGCTTACCATTGAGGAATGCACTTTTCACATCCATTTGATATAAGATGATATCATGATGGTTAGCATAAGCAAGTAATATGCGAATAGCCTCAAGTCTAGCAACAGGTGCAAAAGTTTCATCGAAATCAATTCCTTCAACCTGTGTGTAGCCTTGAGCTACCAGTCGTGCCTTATTCCTCACCACAAGGCCATTTTCATCTTGCTTGTTGCGGTAGATCCACTTTGTGCCAATGATATTATGCTTGCGAGGATCTGGACGTTTGACCAGTTCCCAGACATTGTTGAGCTCGAACTGATGTAATTCTTCTTGCATAGCCTGAATCCACTCCGGCTCCAAAAATGCTTCATCTACCTTAGTGGGCTCTGTGATAGAGACAAAAGCATAGTGCCCACAAAAGTTAGATAAATGTGAAGCTTTTGAGCGTGTGAGAGGACCTGGTGCTCTAATTTCATCGATGATCTTTTCCACTTGCACTTCTTTTGTAACGCGAGGATGAGCTGGTGGTCGCTGAGGAGTTTGATCAGCATTTTCTTCAGCACCATTTTCCTTAGCATTTTCTTCAGGTGTATCAGCTCGATGTTCTTCATGAACTCGAATGAATTCTTCAGCAAATTCTTCAGTAGGAATGACATCCTCAGTTGCCTTGAACTTGATAGAATCCTCAGGTGCTGGTTCATCTAACACAGAAGGTAGGTGCTCTCTTTGCGAGCCATTAGTTTCATCGAACCGCACATCTGCAGTGTCAACAATCTTGTGAAGAACAATGTTGAAGACTCTGTAGGTGTGCGAGTCCTTTCCGTAACCAAGCATAAAACCTTCATGTGCTTTTGGTGCAAATTTAGAATTGTGGTGGGGATCTCTAATCCAACATTTAGCACCGAAGACTTTGAAATAACTCACATTGGGTTTCTTGTTAGTGAGGAGTTCATAGGCCGTCTTCTTGAAGAATTTGTGAAGATATACTCTGTTGATGATGTGGCACGCAGTATCAATTGCATCAATCCAAAAACGATGAGGCGTTTTGTATTCATCAAGCATAGTGCGAGCCATCTCAACAAGAGTTCTGTTCTTGCGCTCCACGACGCCATTTTGCTGAGGAGTATATGGAGCAGATAACTCATGAGTAATACCAAGTTCATCAAGATAGTCATCAAGACCGGAATTCTTGAACTTAGTTCCATTTTCACTTCTGATGTGCTTGATCTTCACACCAAAGTTGGTTGAAGCCCTCAAGGAAAAACATTTGAAGACTTCCTGCACTTCGTGTTTGTAAGTAATAATGTGTACCCATGTATATTGAGAGTAATCATCAACAATGACAAAACCATATAGAGATGCATCATTAGTGACTGCCGAGTAATGATTAGGTCCGAAGAGGTCCATGTGAAGCAATTCGAATGGACGAGTAGTGGTCATGATAGTCTTCGTTGGATGCTTGGCCTTGGTCATTTTTCCAGCTTCACATGCTCCGCATAAGTGATCCTTGAGGAATTTGACATTCTCAATGCCAATGACATGCTTCTTCTTCGCAAGCGTGTGCAAATTCCTCATGCCTGCGTCACCAAGTCGTCGATGCCATAGCCATCCTTCTGAAGCTTTTGCAAGTAGACACATGGCTGGTTGTGGTCCTGTAGAGAAATCAACAATATACAAATCTCCACTCCTAAAGCCTTCGAAGACTTTGGAATTGTCAGCTTCCATAATCACAACACAGCGATACTTGCCAAAGACAACAACCATATCAAGATCACAAAGCATTGAGACTCACATGAGGTTGTATCCTAAGGACTCAACAAGCATGACTTTGTCCATGTGTTTATCCTTAGAGATCGCAACCTTACCAAGACCCAATACCTGACTTTTGCCTTTGTTAGCAAAGATGATGTGCTTCAGATGTGACGGTGATAAGGGAGCATCCATCAAAAGATTCTTGTCACCAGTCATGTGATTTGTACATCCACTATCGAGGACCCATTCAGTGGTTTTGGGTTGATTATCCTGCAGATGAATTAGTGTAACTTACAATCTCATGTGCTTCATCAATGAAGAATATGATATCAAGTTCATCAGATGAATTTCATCAAGTAAACAGATATAGCAGTAGGAGGACGTGTGAAAGTTTATTTCATCATGATTCGCCTGTGTCCTTTCAGGCAATTTTGTCAGGTCCCCAGCAAATTCTTCAGACGTTAAGGCACGTCTGGAGACCTGACCCTGCAGAAGAGATTAGTTCTTTTTCTTCACCACCCACATCTGAAGGGGTGGCAAAGAGTTCATCACTCTGCGAGCACCATACGAGAATGGTGGCATAGAAGCCAAACCATATCGTTTCACATAAGAGGGGTTAGGGTAAGCATATGAATAAGCAGAGAAATTCTTTGAGGACTTATGAACATAATGGTTTGACGAATAATGCACATATTCATAGCCCTTAGCTCTACCCTGCGAAACAGAGTTGTTAGCACGATGATAATCATATGAGGACTTTGATCCATTTGAGGAATTTGATCCATATGAAGAATTTGATCTGGGGTTCCTGTTCTTCACTGGTTGTCGGTGTACTAGAGTAGGGGTACCCTATTACCCCGAACTCGTGCACGAGCAGTTGCGCGCCCCGCGGCAAGGCTTGCCGGGTGACCACCAGGACCCTCCGTGGTTCCCTTGAAGACCATTCAAGAACAAAGTACTCAAACCAAGGCGCCGGCAAGAGGAGCTTGCCGGGAAGGCCAACCAAGGCCCCGGCAAGAGGATCTTGCCAGGAAGAGACAAGACCCCGGCGAGAGGAGCTTGCCGGGAAGGCCACTCAAGGCATACCAAGAAAGCTTGCCGCGACGCGCCCTGCGTCCCGGCAAGATCCAGCGGGCGACAAGCTTCCGGATGCGACAAGACGACGGCCGCGGCAAGGAGTTTGCCGCGGGAAACCCCCACTTCGTGCCTGCGCTCCAGCACACCTGCTAACGTGTCGCTCTAGGGCTCTCCCAAGCACACGTGGCAGGAGGCAGTGCAGCTAGGGGTACGTGGTGGCAAGCAGAGATGAAGAGAAGCCCATCGTGGCAAACGGTGGCGCTCCTAACGGTCACCTTTTGCACTGTTTAGGAGACTCAGACAGGCATTTAATGCCCTTGTCCCCTGCCGTCAGAGTTAGGTAGGGTGCACTGTATCCACAGTAGGGGTAGCTGCACCTACCGCATCCTTTTCCATTTCTACCCTTTTAGTCTACGTTGCCACCTGTGGGTAACCCCTTGAAAGTATAAAAGGAGGCCCAAGCACAACGTAGAAAGGGTTCGGCGGGTTCGGCCAGTTCGGCTCATTCAACACCAGGAACACTCTCACGCTCAGTCTGGCAGCGTCCATCGCTCCTGAGCAAGAATCCAATATACACAAACAAGCAGCAGTAGGGTTTTACGCATCCGTGCGGCCCAAAGCTGGGTAAAATCGCCCGCGTGAATTGCCTCGATCCGCTCTTTGTGCACTCTCCGCCCCGCACCGAACCGAAAGGGGCCCTGTCCCCATAGGTGTTGGTGGAATCAGCATTGCCCCCGACATCTCTGGCGCGCCAGGTAGGGGGCATCGAGATCGTGCGAATCCGATCCGGCGTGCACACAAGGCTCAGCTGTTCTTCAACGTCATGGCTCCTAAGGAGCGGACGAGTAAAAGAACGACGCCAGTGCGGCAACAGAAAAAGCTAAGTCATGCAAAACTTTAGATATTTCCTTTCTATATAAGGTTATCCGCCTCGGAGATCTTGTTCTTTGTACGGAAAACCTGTGCGCGGAGGAATCGACTCATAGCTAGTTGCGCCCTTACTTTGTTTCGAGTCCGCTCAACAACTTAAGTGAGCTTCTAGCGCCCTTACTTTGCTTCGAGTCCGCTCAGCAACTTAAGTGAGCCGCTAGCGCCCTTACTTTGTTTCGAATCCGCTCAACAACTTAAGCGAGCTGCAACTAGTTGCGACAAGATTGCTTGTCGGTAGCGACCCCGCCAGCAGGCTGCTGAAGTTCCGCACTCGGCGCTCGCAGCAAGGGTGCCTGCACCGGCAAGTTTCCCTAGAAAGCATAGGGTGGACGTACAAAGAGAGGTTGAACAGGAAGATAGCATGCACTATTTATTTGGGATTTCTGCATAGACCTGTATGCCGAGGAGCCTTCTCGGGGCTAGTTGCGCTCCATGTTGCCTCGAGTCCGCTCGGCAACTTGTGCGGTTGCGCTAGAACCAAGAAGGTAAACCTTTCCGGGAGGCGATGTTCCCAAATAGCCGCTAAGGGCCCGTTCCCTCAAGTGCTACTGGCTGGATCGTATGCACCGGAAAGCATTCCAGCAGGCATAGGGAATATGCAGCAAAAGTCAAAATTCGCAAGCGAGTTAAGTGCACTTCAGATGCTAATCACTCGCTATGTTTGAACGCAGTTATGGCCCGGGGGTTGGCAACGCCCTTAGGGCCAATCTTTTTGCGTCAAGAACGACGAAGTTCTTCGCCATAAGCCTTTCCGGCAACGATCTTGTCGGGAGCCAGCATCAAGAACGACGAAGTTCTTCGCCATAAGCCTTTCCGGCAACGATCTTGCCGGGAGCTGGCATCGAGAACATCGAAGTTCTCTGCTGAAGATAAAAGCCTTCCTGGCAACGAGCTTGCCAGAAGCCGGCATCGAGAACGTCAAAGTTCTCTGCTGAAGATAAAAGCCTTCCTGGCAACAAACTTGCCGGAAGCCAGCATCGAGGACGTCAAAGTTCTCTGCTGAAGATAAAAGCCTTCCTGGCAACGAGCTTGCCGGTAGCCGGCATCGAGAACGTCAAAGTTCTCTGCTGAAGATAAAAGCCTTCCTGGCAACGAACTTGCCGGAAGCCGGCATCGAGAATGTCAAAGTTCTCTGCTGAAGATAAAAGCCTTCCTGGCAACGAGCTTGCCGGAAGCCGGCATCCAGAATGTCAAAGTTCTCTGCTGAAGATAAAAGCCTTCCTGGCAACGAGCTTGCCAGAAGCCGACATCGAGAACGTCAAAGTTCTCTGCTGAAGATAAAAGCCTTCGTGGCAACGAACTTGCCGGAAGCCGGCATCGAGGACGTCAAAGTTCTCTGCTGAAGATAAAAGCCTTCCTGGCAATGAGCTTGCTGGAAGCCGGCATGGAGAACGTCAAAGTTCTCTGCTGAAGATAAAAGCCTTCCTGGCAACAAACTTGCCGGAAGCCGGCATCGAGAACGTCAAAGTTCTCTGCTGAAGATAAAAGCCTTCCTGGCAACGAGCTTGCCGGAAGCCGGCATCGAGAACGTCAAAGTTCTCTGCTGAAGATAAAAGCCTTCCTGGCAACGAGCTTGCCGGAAGCCGGCATCGAGAACATCATAGTTCTCTGCTGAAGGTAAAAGCCTTCCTGGCAACGAGCTTGCCGGAAGCCGGCATCGAGAACGTCAAAGTTCTCTGCTGAAGATAAAAGCCTTCCTGGCAACGAGCTTGCCGGAAGCCGGCATCGAGAACGTCAAAGTTCTCTGCTGAAGGTAAAAGCCTTCCTAGCAACGAGCTTGCCGAAAGCCGGCATCGAGAACGTCAAAGTTCTCTGCTGAAGATAAAAGCCTTCCCGACAAGCCAGTATCGCTGGGGGCTGTGAGTGCCAAGAATCGTCCACGGCAAACCAGAGTTGCCGGGGGCTGCGATATCAGATAAGTCTTTCATCCCTCATCATGCATCTTCTTATGGACTGGGGAATGCGAAACCACGTTTCCTCCCGAATACTGCCGTGCTCCCTCAACTCTAGGCCCTGGGGCTCGTTCTCGGGGCCAAGTTTGGTCGTAGTCACGGCAGCAAAGGGATGAAATGAGGAGACCGCACCCACCTTGTTCCTGCCTCCGTCTAAAACGTGGGAATGGTCGAGCGACGTGGGAAGGCGGCAGGGTCTGTTGCCGGGAGATGAAATGTCTGTCCGAGGGATACCAAGGATTTGCTCCTTGGCATGGGTTTAACTCGCGAGACAAATAACCCGGCAAGCATCCCCTTTTCATTAAAAAAACATCCCACTCAGGTACAGTCCATAGAGGATGAAAAACATGAAAGAGAGGATTACAAATTTTAGATACAGCTAAGGCCCGAAGGCTTACAAATTAAAAAGATAAGATGCCCGTAATCCGTTTCCTGTCCCTCTTTCCAGGAGGCAAGTCAAGGAGGTGGAGTCCGTAGGTGTTCATGATATCACAGAAGAAATCAGAGAATGGCGGGCAGAGCCCGCAGTAGAAGAACACGGCGAAGAAAGGATATTCGTCAGCTGGAGTTGCTTGCGAGGTGATGGCGGAGAGTACCTTTGTGAGCGGATGCGCCCGCGTCTCCGTCGACCAGAAGAGATAGTACCACTCCCTCAGCTCCTCCGCGGAGAGCTCGGGGGGGAAAGTGGCCCGCTCCTTCCGCAGCGCCTCAAGACGCTGCGCTTCGGTCGACTTCACAGCTTTTGCGGCCGCGGCCTTCGTGGCCTTCCCCTTCCCAGGCTTCGGAGGCAAGGCGGAGGCGGTGGGGGAGATCGACGGCGCTGGTGGTGGCGACGGCGACGGGAGCGGAGCGCTGCTCTCTTTCGACTTTGGAAGCGGAAGAGGGCGGCGGAGGTTTCTGAGATTGCAACAGCGGATGACGAAGATGGAGGAAATGCCCCTGTTTCCCCTGCTTATAAAGAGGGACGGGGCGGACGTTTCGGCCTTCCAAATAAACAACCTCCCACGATCTCTCCCACGATGCCGCGTTTAATGCGTGCCGTTCTGGGCG
This sequence comes from Triticum aestivum, assembly GCF_018294505.1. Lineage (NCBI taxonomy): Eukaryota > Viridiplantae > Streptophyta > Magnoliopsida > Poales > Poaceae > Triticum > Triticum aestivum. Next base: position 280,570,655 of record NC_057804.1, on the reverse strand, counting down.
TGCACGGTGGGAGCGGAGTTAGATTCGGCGTGACCTAGGCCGCGCGTGCCCGTGCACTGTTTTGGCCCTGGCCCAACAGCGCTCGGCACCGTGTATGGCCCAGGCCCGGGGGCTCATGTCGGTGTACTAGAGTAGGGGTACCCTATTACCCCGAACTCGTGCACGGGCAGTTGCAGCGCCCCACGGCAAGGCTTGCCGGGTGACCGCCAGGACCCTCCGTGGTTCCCTTGAAGACCATTCAAGAACAAAGTACTCAAACCAAGGCCTCGGCAAGAGGAGCTTGCCGAGAAGGCCAACCAAGGCCCCGGCAAGAGGATCTTGCCCGGAAAAGACAAGACCCCGGCGAGAGGATCTTGCCAGGAAGGCCACTCAAGGCATACCAAGAAAGCTTGCCGCGACGCGCCCTGCGTCCCGGCAAGATCCGGCGAGCGACAAGCTTCCGGACGCGACAAGACGACGGCTGCGGCAAGGAGTTTGCCGCGGGAAACCCCCACTTCGTGCCTGCGCTCCAGCACACCTGCTAACGTGTCGCTCAAGGGCTCTCCCAAGCACATGTGGCAGGAGGCCGTGCAGCTAGGGGTACGTGGTGGCCAGCAGAGATGAAGAGAAGCCCATCGTGGCAAACGGTGGCGCTCCTAACGGTCACCTTTTGCACTGTTTAGGAGACTCAGACAGGCATTTAATGCCCTTGTCCCCTGCCGTCAGAGTTAGGTAGGGTGCACTGTATCCACAGTAGCGGTAGCTACACCTACCGCATCCTTTTCCATTTCTACCCTTTTAGTTTACGTTGCCACCTGTGGGTAACCCCTTGAAAGTATAAAAGGAGGCCCAAGCACAACGTAGAAAGGGTTCGGCGGGTTCGGTCAGTTCGGCTCATTCAACACCAGGAACACTCTCACGCTCAGTCTGGCAGCGTCCATCGCTCCTGAGCAAGAATCCAATATACACAAACAAGCAGCAGTAGGGTTTTACGCATCCGTGCGGCCCAAAGCTGGGTAAAATCGCCCGCGTGTACTGCCTCGATCCGCTCTTTGTGCGCTCTCCGCCCCCCACCGAACGGAAAGGGGCCCTGTCCCCATAGGTGTTGGTGGAATCATCATCGCCCCCGACATTGGTGGTGTCATGAGGACATTCACCTGAAGACTTTCATGGCACTTCTTGGGAACCCAGATTTTCTTCATGGGAGAACCGTTCCTGCAGTTAGTGCCAACATATCTAGCAAATACTTCACCATTCTGATTTTTGAATAGTTTATAGTTGGAGTCAAATGACTCATCAGAAGGATGAGGAGATTCACATGTAAAGCCAGATAAGTTAGATGGATCAACTGGAGGTCCCTTTGCAGCAACCCATGAGGTTTTGGGGTACTGCTCAGGCTTCCAATATGTCCCATCAGCATTAAGTTTCCTCTCAAAGGCGATACCCTCTTTCCTAGGGTTTCTGTTGAGGATCTGCTTTTTAAGCACATCACAAAGAGTCTGATGCCCTTGGAGGCTTTTGTACATGCCAGTTATGTACAATTCTTTCAGCCCTGCATTGTCAGTGATACTAGCAATGTCCTCAGATGAGGAATTAGTGATAGCAGAGGCATGTGAAGAATTTGTAACAGTTGAAGCATTTGAACATTCAGGTGAAGAATTAGCAGATTCACGTTCAATGCACTTTAAGCATGGAGGAACAAATTCTTCCTGAGAAGCGCTGATTTGTTGAGCTAGTAATAAATCGCGCTCCTTCTGAAGATCTTCATAACTCACTCTTAGCTTCTCAAGATCTTTCTTTCTTTGAAGAAATTCATAAGAAAGTTTCTCATGATCAGATAAGAGAGTGTTATGATGACTTTGAAGGTTATCAAACCTAGACTGAAGTCTCTGAAGATTTTCAGTCAGGGCTTTAGTGCGATCCATTTCTTCACCCAACATATCATCACTTTTGTCTAGCATGTTTTGAAACTTTTCAAAAGCCCTTTGTTGTTTTATAGCAATCTTAGCAAGTTTAGAGTAGCTGGGCTTGAGATTCTCATCAAATTCATTTTCACTAGATTCAGAGGAGGTGTATTTGAGTACCTTTGCACCTTTTGCCATGAAGCAATAGGTGGGAGCGTAGTCATCATTATCTTCATCAGGCTTGTCGGTGGGGTCAGTTTGTTCAATGTTGAATATGGACTTGCTAATGAAAGCAGTAGTGAAGGCCAAACTCGCCACACCAGATTCGGATTCTTCAGACTCCTCCTCTTCCTCATGTTCCTCAGATTCAGCTTCAGAGTCCATTTCCTTGCCAATGGATGCCCGATCCTTCTTGGAGCTTCTCTTCTTGTGAGATGAAGACTTCGATGATTTTGATGACGAAGATTTTGACGATTTCTTCTTCTTCTTCGCATCATCAGAACTGTAATCCTTGTATTTATTCTTCTTCAATTCCTTTTCCCACTGAGGACAATCTTGAATATAAGGACCAGGTTTCTTGCATTTGTGACACAGCCTTCTCTTATAGTCACTTGATGAGGAATCATTACTTCTTGAGGATTTTCCAAAGCGACCACGTCTTGAGAACTTCTGGAATTTCTTCACGAGCAGTGCTAGCTCCTGGCTCAATTCTTCAAGATCACCAAGGCTACTACCAGAATCCTCACATTCAGATTCAGGCACAACCTTGGCCTTCAGGGCACGTGGTTTGCCATAGCTCGAACCATAGAGATCTCTCTTTTCAGCAAGCTGGAACTCGTGAGTATTTAGCCTTTCGAGGATATCGGCAGGATCAAGAGACTTGCAGTCAGCCCGTTATTGTATCATCAGACCCAGAGTATCAAATGAGGAATCAAGCGATCTCAACAGCTTCTTTACCACCTCATGGTCAGTGATGTCAGTGGCACCGAGGGCTTGAAGCTCATTTGAGATGTCAGTGAGGCGATCAAAGGTTTGTTGGACATTTTCATTGTCGAGTCTTTTGAAGCGGTTGAAGAGATTCCGAAGAACATCAACTCGAGAGTCACGCTGAGTTGAGACTCCTTCATTCACTTTGGACAGCCTATCCCAGATAAGCTTAGCAGTTTCCAAAGCACTCACTCTTCCATATTGTCCTTTACTCAGATGGCCACATATGATATTCTTCGCTTGAGAATCGAGTTGCTTGAATCTCTTCACATCGGTAGCGTTCAGTGAGGGTGAGACAGAGGGAACACCATTTTCCACAACATACCAGAGATCGTTGTCAATTGCCTCGAGATGCATTCGCATCTTGTTTTTCCAGTAGGGGTAGTCTGTCCCACCAAAGGTAGGAAACCCAGCCGAGACCTTGATCATACCTGCGGTTAACATAACTAAAACTCCAGGCGGTTAAACCAAAATCACATAGAACAAGGGAGTACCTTGCTCTGATACCAATTGAAAGTGCGTTATGTCGACTAGAGGGGGGTGAATAGGCGATTTTTATGAATTCTTCACTGAGGAATTTGCCGGTGAGGAAATTCCTTAGCGAAGAACTATTAGCAGCGGAATAAGTACTCAAAAGTAAGCATAACAGAATACTAGCATGATCATCATGATGAAATGAAGACTAGCACAAAGTACAGAAAGCGTAATCACAGGATAACACAAGATGAAGACAAACAGACTGAAGAAATTGAACTGAGGAAATTGAGAAAGTCTTCAGTCAAAGTCTTCAAACATAGATATGAACAAACACTCAAAACAGTAATGAGGAAATGAAAGGGTTGAGGAAATAGAACAAGTTAGGTTGGTGAAGACAATGATTTGGTAGACCAATTCCAACTGCTGTCTCAGTTGTACGTCTGGTTGGAGCAGCTGAGTATTTAAACTCGAGGACACACAGTCCCGGACACCCAATCGCTGAGCATGCAGCTCAGGACACCCAGTCCTCACCGTATTCTCCTTGAACTAAGATCACACAGATCTTGTCCAATCACTCGTGGTAAACCTTCACAGACTTGGTCACTCGGCAATCCACAATTCCTCTTGGATGCTCTAGACCTTGACGCCTAACCGTCTGGAAGAAGCACAGTCTTCAAAGGTAATAAGAGTCGGATCGACGCAGGATCACTTTCTTCAGTGTTGCTCAATCACTTTGGGTTTGTAGGGGTTTGGTTTTGGTTTTTCCTCACTTGATGATTTTCGCTCAAAGTCCTCGGAGGATGGGTTGCTCTCAAATGACAAGTGTCAAGTTCTCTCGGAGCAGCCAACCAGCTAGTGGTTGTAGGGGGCGGCTATTTATAGCCTAGGGAGCATCCCGACATGATAAGACATAAATGCCCCTCAATGATATGACCGTTAGGTGGATAAGAAATTTTGGGACAGCTGGCGCGCAGCACAGCAACGGTCGGAAATTTGACTCTCAAATTCCTCAGGGCTATCATGATCCTCACTGTGTAGGTAATTCGCACTGACGAATTCCTAACTCCTCAGTCAGAACAAATTCATCAGCGACCAGAAGAACTTCGTCTCTGTCTCTGAAGAAAGTGACTAAACTGTATGAGATTTCCAAAGGCTTCACTCGAAGGGATTGGTAGGTGTAGGATGTTGAGTTGAGCATCACATGGAAATTTTTCCTTAGTATTTCCTCGACCCCCTTTAACAGTACGGTGTTTCCTATGACTCAAGAAAGAGAAAATGAAACTACGAAAACAAAAGTCTTCACGCTTCATGTTCCACAAATGAATACCAATTCTTCAAGGTCACACCAATTTCTTCACTTTCAAAGTCTTCAGAAAGTCTTCAGAATATCAAAGTCTTCAGTTGAAGAACATCATTTTTAGGGGTTGACTTTCTCTGTAAATATCAAACTCCTCATAGACTTATAGACCTGTGTACACTCACGAACGCATTAGTCCCTTAACCTATAAGTCTTCAATACACCAAAATCACTAAGGGGCACTAGATGCACTTACAATGGACTCACTTTATCTTCCAAACCTTCTATTTTTATCTTATTTAGATGGCCTTAAGCCATATTATTGTAATAAGTTCTCTTTTGAGACATTCGATGTAATAAGTGTGTGATTGAAACTCTGTTATAAATCCTCGAGTACTGTGCGTGTCAACATTACCGATCTAGGGATGACACTGATGCACAGAGACTTGACCGTTTGAGGTCTGGCCACTACATAAAGTTTTTTTTCACGAATACGCAAGCTGCGTATCTTTGTATTGATAGAAGAGGAGTACAAGCATGGGGTTACAATGCATAGCAGGTGATGTACACACTAGGCATGGTGTACAATCGAAGGAGCACAATAGAAGGGGATATGCTCAGCCCCACTACCGAACTAGAGACTAAGCGACGGGGATGATGTGTTGCAGTCCAGTGCCGCAGTATCACTGGTATGCGTCGGTGCTATACAAACGGTTTGAAACCCCTTTCCGTGTCGGCATTTGGAACCGTCACCAAGTAAGTGTTGGCGATAGGGGTGGGGGTCCTTCCCACATGACCCACCATCAGGGATATGCCCTCCTGGGACACGAAATGAGCTCGTGTGCGATCGGGTGAGGCGTCGAAACCCAGTCATTTCCGTAGGTATGTACATCCCACACGGTGAATCCCAGAAAACATTTCGGTAGGTATGTATATTGATAGGTTTCCAACGTATCTATAATTTTTTATTGTTCCATGCTATTATATTACCCCTTTTGGATGTTTATGGGCTTTATTTTACACATTTATATCATTTTTTGGGACTAACCTACTAACCGGAGGCCCAGCCCATATTGCTGTTTTATTGCCCGTTCCAGTATTTCGAGGAAAAGAAATATCAAACAGAGTCCAAACGGAATGAATCCTTCGGCAGCATGATTTTTTGAAAGAATATTATCATGGAGACTTGGAGATCAAGTCAGAAGATCCTAGAGAACTCCACGAGATAGGAGGGCGCCCCCCTGTAGGGCACGCCCCCTGTCTCGTGGGCCCCTCGAGCACCTCCCGACCGACTTCTTTCGCCTATATATCCCTACGTACCCTAAAAACATCAGAAATCAAGATAGCTCGGGAGTTCCGCCGCCGCAAGCCTCTATAGCCACCAAAAACCTCTCGGGAGCCCGTTCCGACACCCTGCCAGAGGGGGATCCATCACTGGTGGCCATCTTCATCATCCCGACGCTCTCCATGACGAGGAGGGTGTAGTTCACCCTCGGGGCTGAGGGTATGTACCAGTAGCTATGTGTTTGATCTCTCTCTCTCTCTCGTGTTCTCTCTCGTGTTCCCTCTATGGCACGATCTTGATGTATCCCGAGCTTTGCTATTGTAGTCGGATCTTATGATGTTTCTCCCCCTCTACTCTCTTGTGATGACTTGAGTTTCCCCTTTTGAAGTTATCTTATTGGATCGAGTCTTTTATGAGAACACTTGATGTATGTCTTGCCGTGTTTATCTGTGGTGACAATGGAATTTCACGTGCCTCTTGATGTATGTTTTGGTGACCAACTTGCGGGTTCCGCCCATGAACCTATGCATAGGGGTTGGCACACGTTCTTGACTCTCCGGTAGAAATTTTGTGGCACTCTTTGAAGTACTTTGTGGTTGTTGGATGAATCTGAGATTGTGTGATGCATATCGTATAATCAAGCCCACGGATACTTGAAATGACAATGGAGTATCTAGGTGACATTAGGGTTTTGGTTGATTTGTGTCTTAAGGTGTTATTCTAGTACGAACTCTTTTATAGATTGATCCGAAAGAATAACTTTGAGGTGGTTTTGTACCCTACCATAATCTCTATGTTTGTTCTCCGCTATTAGTGGCTTTGGAGTGACTCTTTGTTGCAAGTTGAGGGATTGTTATATGATCTATCTATGTTATTATTGTTGAGAGAACTTGCACTAGTGAAAGTATGAACCCTATGCCTTGTTTCCTATCATTGCAATACCGTTTACGCTCACTTTTATCATTAGTTACCTTGCTGTTTTTTATTATTTCAGATTAGAAAAACCTATATCTACTATCTATTTTGCACTTGTATCACCATCTCTTCGCCGAACTAGTGCACCTATACAATTTGCCATTGTATTGGGTGTGTTGGGGACACAAGAGACTCTTTGTTATTTGGTTGCAGGGTTGTTTGAGAGAGACCATCTTCATCCTACGCCTCCTACGGATTGATAAACCTTAGGTCATCCACTTGAGGGAAATTTACTACGGTCCTACAAACCTGTGCACTTGCAGGCCCAACAACGTCTACAAGAAGAAGGTTGTGTAGTAGACATCAAGCTCTTTTCTGGCGCCGTTGCCGGGGAGGCTAGGTAAAGGGCACTCACTCACACCCCATCAACCAAGCTCTTTTCTGGCGCCGTTGCCGGGGAGGTGAGTGCTTGAAGGTATATCTTTAGATCTTGCAATCGTATCTTTTTGTTTCTTGTTTTATCACTAGTTTAGTTTATAAAATAAAACTACAAAAAAATGGAGTTAAGTTTGTCTCATATGCTTCGTCTTTTTAATATATTTCGTGAGAATGATGGAAAGGAAAATTGTGCTCAAGTGCAAGAAGAAGAATTACACAGAATGCTTGGTACTAGATCTTTGTGTGATGAGCATGATTTCATTGTTGTTAGTATGAATTCCTTGAATATCCATGATGCTAATGATATGCAAAGCCACAAGCTTGGGGAAGCTATGTTTGATGAATATGATATATTTTCTCCCCCAAGCTTTGATGAGCAAATTTATTTTGACTATAGCATGCCTCCTATTTATGATGATTATATTGATGAAAGTGGGTTTGGAAGAGTGTCAACTTTAGGAAGTAGTGATCCCACTATTTTGGAGGATGTTGAATCTTATTGTGACTTACATGAAAGTGGATTTGGAAGAGTGTCAACTTTATTTAGTGATGATTCCACTATTTCGGAAGAGGTTCCAATTGATTATGAGAACAAAGTTGCAATCTATGATGATTATTGTGATGACTTGTATGCTATTAGGAATAATGATAACCATGAAACTTGTCATCATGATTTTAGTTTTCAATTGGATTATGCCTCACAGGATAATTGTTTTGTTGAGTTTGCTCCCATTACTATTCATGAGAAGAATTTTGCTTATGTGGAGAGTAGTAAATTTTCTATGCTTGTAGATCATGAAAAGAATGGCTTAGGTGCTGGTAATATTGTTGAATTCATACATGATGCTACTGAAAATTATTATGAGGGAGGAATATATGCTTGTAGGAATTGCAATAATATCAAGTTTCCTCTCTATGTGCTTCAAGTTTTGAAGCTATGCTTGTTTTACCTTCCTATGCCAATTGATTATTGTTCCCATAAGTTGTTTTCTCACAAAATCCCTATGCATAGGAAGAGGGTTAGGCTTAAATGTGCTATTCATATGCTTCATGGTGCTCACATTGTGTTTCAATTCTTATCTTTTATGTGAGCATCATTGTTATCATCTTGCCTAGCTAGAAAGGCATTAAAGAAAAGCGCTTGTTGGGAGACAACCCAATATTTATCCTTACGGTTTTTGTGTGTTCACATGATTATGCTACTGTAGTAATCATGTTTTATAACTTTTGTTTAAATAAAGTGCCAAGTAAGACCTTTTGGATAGCTTACGATGATAGTTGTGTTGATCCTGTTGAAAATCAGAAACTTTTGCACCCAGTAAATTAGTTTTGTTAATTCACAGAAACGTACTATTGATCTGATTCGTTTTGCTCTGTATTTATACACAAATTTCTTTGGACTTCCTAATTTGGTAGGATTTTTGAAGTTCCAGAAGTATACGTTCGATACAGATTACTACAGACTGTTCTGTTTTTGACAGATTCTGTCTATGTGTTGTTTGCTTATTTTGATGAATCTATGATTAGTATCGGAGGATATGAACCATAGATAAGTTGGAGTACAGTAGATATTACACCAATATGAATTTAGAATGAGTTCATTGCAGTACCTAAGTGGTTGCTTTATTTTCTTATACTAACAGAGCTTACGTGTTTTCTGTTGAGTTTTGTGTTGTGAAGTTTTCAAGTTTTGGGTAAAGATTCGATGGACTATGGAATAAGGAGTGGCAAGATCTTAATCTTGGGGATGCCAATGGCACCCCAAGATATTCAAGAATAGCCAAAAGCCTAAGCTTGGGGATGCCCCGGATGGCATCCCCTCTTTCGTCTTCGTTCATCGGTAACTTTACTTGGAGCTATATTTTTATTAGCCACATGATATGTGTTTTGCTTGGAGCATCATTTTCTTTTGTTAGCATTAGCTTGATGTTATTTACAATAATATTTTGCATTTTTATTTTCAATAAAAATGTCGAGGATAGCCTTTGCCATGCTTATTTTGCTAGTATACATGTTGCTGTTTGAAAACAGAAAGTTTACCACTGTTGCAAAAATTCCCTAGAAAAGTCAGAGAATGGTATAATGTTGAATCTTTTTGCATAATGAGATCTGATAAATTTTCTGCAGTGGGAATTTTAGTTCATAATTTTTGGATTTAGGGAGGCATGATGAATCCTGCATTATTTACAGACTGTACTGTTTTGACAGATTTCTGTTATGTTTGCATTGTTTGCATATGTTTGCTTGTTTAATGATTCTATTTGAGGATAGGAGTATTAAATATGCAGAGGCATTTAGTATGAAATGTTGAATAATAATTTTAGTGATTTGTTACAGTAGAAGATGATAAGGTTTTGCATTGGTTTATACTAACCTATCACGCGAGTTCTTGTTGAGTTTGTTGTGAATGAAGCTTTTTGAGAAATAGAGAAGCCATGATCTGAGAGGAATTAAGGAGACACAAAAGTTCAAGCTTGGGGATGCCCAAGGCACCCCAAGATAATATTTCAAGAAGTCTCAAGCATCTAAGCTTGGGGATGCCCCGGCAGGCATCCCACCTTTCTTCTTCAACAACTATCGGTTAGTATCGGTTCAGCCTAAGTTTTTGCTTCTTCACATGAGTTGTGCTATCCTTGCATTGTCATCTTATTTTGTTTTGTTTGCTGTTAGAATAAGATACCAAGATCTTAAATTCTTAAATGAGAGAGAGTCTTCGCATAGTTACATAATTATTTAGCTACTCATTGATCTTCACTTATATCTTTTCGGAGTAGTTTGTCATTTGCTCTAGCGCATCACTTATATCTTTTAGAGCACGGAGGTGGTTATATTTTGAAGAAATTGCTAGTCTCTAATGATTAACTTATATAATTTTGAGAGTCTTTTAGAACAGCATGGTATTTCCTATGATCATAAAGTTGGTCCTAGAATGATGAGCATCCAAGTTGGGTATAATAAAAACTATCATAGAAAGTGAATTGGATGCTATGATCAACTTGATACTTGATAATTGTTTTGAGATATGGAGGTAGTAATATTAAAGTCATGCTAGTTGGGTGATTATGAATTTAAAGAATTCTTGTGTTGAAGTTTGTGATTCCCGTAACATGCACGTATGGTGAACCGCTTTGTGATGAAGTTGGAGCACAATTTTATTTATTGATTGTCTTCCTTATGAGTGGTGGTCGGGGACGAGCGATGGTCTTTTCGTACCAATCTATCCCCCTAGGAGCATGCGCGTAGTGCTTTGGTTTTTGATGACTTCTAAATTTTTGCAACAAGTATATGAGTTCTTTTGATTAATGTTGAGTCCATGGATTATACGCACCCTTTCACCCTTCCACCATTGCTAGCCTCTCTTGTACCATGCAACTTTCGCCGGTACCATACACCCACCATTTACCTTCCTCAAAACAGCCACCATACCTACCTATTATGGCATTTCCATAGCGTTTCCGAGATATATTGTCATGCAACTTTCCACCGTTCCGTTCATATGACACGCCTTACTTTTGTCAAATATTGCTTTTTGCATGATCATGTAGTTGACATTGTACTTGTGGCAAGGCCACCTTCATAATTTTCATACATGTCGCTCTTGATTCATTGCATATCCTGGTACACCGCCGGAGGCATTCATATAGAGTCATATCTTGTTCTAGCTTTGAGTTATAAATCCATAAAAGTGTGATGATCTTCATTATTAGAGCATTGTCGTAGTGAGGAAAGGATGATGAAGACTATGATTCCCCCACAAGTCGGGATGAGACTTCAGACTTTACAAAAAGAAAAAAAAGGAAAAAAAAGAGAAAGGCCAAAAAGAAGAAAAAAAGGAGGCCAAAGAAAAAAAGAAAAAAAAGGGGGAAAATAAAAAAAAGAGAAAAAGAGAGAAAGGACAATGCTACTATCTCTTTTTCCACACTTGTGCTTCAAAATAGCACCACGATCTTCATGTTAGAGAGTCTCATATGTTGTCACTTTCATATATTAGTGGGAATTTTTCATTATAGAACTTGGCTTGTATATTCCAATGATGGGCTTCCTCAAAAATGCCCTAGGTCTTCGTGAGCAAGCGAGTTGGATGCACACCCACTTAGTTTCTTTTGTTGAGCTTTCATATATTTTATAGCTCTAGTGCATCCGTTGGATGGCAATCCCTACTCACTCACATTGATATCTATTAATGGGCATCTCCATAGCCCATTGATACGCCTAGTTGATGTGAGACTATCTTCTCCTTTTTGTCTTCCCCACAACCACCATCCTATTCCACATATAGTGCTATGTTCATGGCTCACGCTCATGTATTGCGTGAAAGTTGAAAAAGTTTGAGATTATTAAAGTACGAAACAATTTCTTGTCTTGTCATCGGGGTTGTGCATGATTAAATACTTTGTGTGATGAAGATAGAGCATAGCCAGACTATATGATTTTGTAGGGATAACTTTCTTTAGCCATGTTATTTTGAGAAGACATGATTACTTTGATTAGTATGCTTGAAGTATTACTATTTCTTATGTCAATAAGAACTTTTATTTTGTATTCATTTGGATCTGAACATTCATGCCACAATAAAGAAAATGAGATTGAATTATGCTAGGTAGCATTCCACATGAAAAATTCTGTTTTTATCATTTACCTACTCGAGGACGAGCAGGAATTAAGCTTGGGGATGCTTGATACGTCTCGAACGTATCTATCCCATGCTATTAAATTACCCCTTTTGGATGTTTATGGGCTTTATTTTACACATTTATATCATTTTTTGGGACTAACCTACTAACCGGAGGCCCATCCCATATTGCTGTTTTATTGCCTGTTTCAGTATTTCGAGGAAAAGGAATATCAAACGGAGTCCAAACGGAATGAAACCTTCGGCAACTTGATTTTTTAGAAGAATATGATCCTGGAGACTTGGATATCAAGTCAGAAGATCCTCGAGGACTCCACGAGATAGGAGGGCGCACCCCCTGTCTCGTGGGCCCCTCGAGCACCTCCCGACCGGCTTATTTCGCCTATATATCCCTACGTACCTTAAAAACGCCAGAAATCAAGATAGATCGGGAGTTCCGCCGCCGCAAGCCTCTGTAGCCACCAAAAACCTCTCGGGAGCCCGTTCTGGCACCCTGCCGGAGGGGGAATCCATCACCTGTGGCCATCTTCATCATCCCGGCACTCTCCATGACGATGAGGGAGTAGTTCACCCTCGGGGCTGAGGGTATGTACCAGTAGCTATGTGTTTGATCTCTCTCTTTCTCGTGTTCTCTCTCGTGTTCCCTCTATGGCACGATCTTGATGAATCCCGAGCTTTGCTATTGTAGTTGGATCTTATGATGTTTCTCCCCCTCTACTCTCTTGTGATGAATTGAGTTTCCCCTTTTGAAGTTATCTTATCGGATTGAGTCTTTTATGAGAACACTTGATGTATGTCTTGCTGTGTTTATCTGTGGTGACAATGGGATTTCACGTGCCTCTTGATGTATGTTTTGGTGACCAACTTGCGGGTTCCGCCCATGAACCTATGCATAGGGGTTGGCACACGTTCTTGACTCTCCGGTAGAAATTTTGTAGCACTCATTGAAGTACTTTGTGTTGGTTGGATGAATCTGAGATTGTATGCTGCATATCGTATAATCATGCCCACAGATACTTGAAGTGACAATGGAGTATCTAGGTGACATTAGGGTTTTGGTTGATTTGTGTCTTAAGGTGTTATTATAGTACAAACTCTTTTATAGATTGATCCGAAAGAATAACTTTGAGGTGGTTTCGTACCCTACCATAATCTCTACGTTTGTTCTCCGCTATTAGTGGCTTTGGAGTGACTCTTTGTTGCATGTTGAGGGATTGTTATATGATCTATCTATGTTATTATTGTTCAGAGAACTTGCACTAGTGAAAGTATGAACCCTATGCCTTGGTTCCTATCAGTGCAATACCGTTTACGCTCACTTTTATCATTAGTTACCGTGCTGTTTTTATTATTTTCAGATTACAAAAACCTATATCTACTATCTATTTTGCACTTGTATCACCATCTCTTCGCCGAACTAGTGCACCTATACAATTTGCCATTGTATTGGATGTGTTGGGGACACAAGAGACTCTTTGTTATTTTGTTGCAGGGTTGTTTGAGAGAGACCATCTTCATCCTATGCCTCCTACGAATTGATAAACCTTAGGTCATCCACTTGAGGGAAATTTGCTACTGTCCTACAAACTTGTGCACTTGCAGGCCCAACAACGTCTACAAGAAGAGGGTTGTGTAGTAGACATCATATATCCGACTCGGTGAATCCCAAAAAAACATTTCCATAGGTATGTACATCCCACATGATGAATCCCAGAAAAACATTACCGTAGGTATGTATATCACACACAAACAATTCAAGGAATACGTTTTCATTCTTATGTACATCCCACACAGTCAATCCAGGGAAAACGTTTGCGTTCGTATGTACATCCCACACGGGATTATGTATAGGCTCGTGTGTGATACATGTAACTATCACACACGCTCTGCCTTGGTTAACCATTTGCATTTATCAACTACATCACACATGATTTGGTGAAGATAATTGTGTGGCATTGTGCTATCCATCACAAGCGCTTTTATTTTTATAACCGTTTGCAAAGTTCCATGAACCATTTCGCAGATTTATTAGTTTACAATTAATAATTCCAGTGGTATGGAAATTCACAGTTCATATCGAACAACTGTTTGCCAATTTCATATGAGGCACATAGATATATTTTAACATCACAGTATGATAGCTACCGGAAAATAGCACAGTATAGCATATAGATAGTTCAACTTCATAAGAAGAATATTAAAACAATATATTCATTTCCCTAATCGAGATCATCCAGGCTCGCCTTATACACCTCTGCTTTTAGTTCAATAAGAACCTGTTTTGCACTGGCCAACTGGGGAAGTGCCTCCTCCTTCGCCAACACCATCTTAGCAAAGTCTGATTTAAAAAATCTGAACTCATTCTCCACCTTCCTCTTTTTATCCCACATCTTCAAATATTCATCAACATTGACAACACTATCTCTAAGCCTACCTCTGTTCTATTCTTGATACATCCTCCAGAGCTTTGTTAGGCACATCTTCAAAGACCGTGGCCACTCTTGATCAACCCACTCCAAGTAAGAACACTTCAGTTCATCCTATAATATTTAAAACTGGATCAGTAACAATTGTAGGGAAAATGGATTTACAACAACATAGAAAATCACCCATACTTATTTTGCAAAACTGAAGAAATAGGTTAATTATGACATATTTTCTCAAAAAGATAAATGTGCAAATGAATTAATTGCTACTGACACAACAACAAAATTCTGAAACATCGAAAGCTATAAATTAACAGAACAATGCTGCAAGTTCTTACTCATGTACTATACATAAAAAAATTGAACATTTTAAGAGGAATGTAAATATAACTGCAACAGCATAGCGAAAGTGTTTGGATGACAGCAAATTGATACTAAAAGGTGTGTACATGCACAAATATAGTAACATAGAACTAATAGCACTAAGGTCGTCCACTATGTATGCCAAAACCGGTGTAAAGACATCTGTTGCTACATCTCGCACTGGTGCCCTGCACTGGCGAGCCCATGCAGCGGAAAAAAATCAGGGACCCGAACTCCAGAGCATCTAGTTGCTCCGATGCCCAGTTCCTTCATGCCATAAAGATTTAGTATTTTACTACTTGGCTGCTCGGATGTGTGGACAAGTTGGCTCCACAAACTGCTGAAGCGGTGCCAAATAATTTTCTAATGGCACCGCTGACGAGATGGCAACATTTTCAGATACTCCCTCCATCCCAAAATTCATGTCTTAAATCTGTCCCGATACAGATGTATCTAACACTAAAACGTACCTAGATACATCCGTATTTAGACAAATCTAAGACAAGAATTTTGAGACAAAGGGAGTACTAGGTACAAATTGTGACACTGTCTTAGGATGCATTTGGTTGAAGGTGTGGTATGAATAGGTTGGGACCGTGAAAGTGTTTGAATCATTTGTAACAACGAAAGAGGGTCTAACCTTCTTTGCACATGCCAGAAACTTCCTCCCACTATCCATAGATTCAAACGGAACTAGCTTCACGCATGGAGATTGATGGTGACAACGAGCAAACAGATATTCAACCACCCTGCTCCATTCATTGCAACTGATGGTCCTAGGGAACTACAAGAGGAAGAAATGACTCAAATCGACCGCCGGGTAAAAATCCTTCATTCCAAGTCTTAGCCCGAGAGAGAGAAGTGTAACATCCCAAATTTTCAATTTGGAATGTTATACATTAGATCATCATTGCATATCACATTTTATTGCATTTGACTCAATACTAGCAATCCTACGCAACTCAAGGACCCACGGAGAGAGTTGGGGATTTCGTTATTTTCATATTTGAGCTTTCTCAAATTTTGAAAATAGGATCATTTGATTTTATTTATTTTATCTTCAATAAATTCTATTATAAAAATATGAGAGAGGGAATAAAATGACTTTCCTAAAATAAAGAAATATTGAGGATTTAAAAATAAAATGAAATAATATTTTATTTTGGAGTTTATTTCTATTTTATTTGAATTTAAGAAAATACACGTTTTTCAAAATTGCATTTAGGCCCCAAATAAATGTTCATCTTGTACGGCTTGATTTTAGAAGTCGGGAAAAATTTATTTCCAGATTTTTGGAGTCCGTTTATTATTTATTTTATATGTTTTTCTGCGCGTAATGTTTTAAAAAAAGGAAACCGACTTTGGGCCATACCGGAGCAGGACTCCGCCCAGAGGGCTTTATAAGCCGCCACCACGGCGCCCGAAGCCCACCCCGCCAGCCCAACCCGCCAAGCCGCTGGCACCCTAGCCGCCGCCCGCCACCGCCGCCACAACGCCGCCACCCGACGCCGCCGACGCCGCCCCGCCGCCACCGGACCACGCCGCCCTCACCGTCGGCCCCCGCCGCAGCCGACATCCGCCGCCCCGCCACCCCTCGCCGGCGCAGCCGCCGCAGCCGCCACCGACCCGCATCCCGAGGTAGCCACCGGTTTTTCTTATAAAACCGTTCTGTTTTTGTTTCGAAACCCTAGATCCTTTTTTTCATTAGATCTGGTTCATTTTATTTTTTGCCGGTTTAGCCTATTTAGCGGATGTTCGTCCGTACATTTGTTTTAACCAATGGTTTTCGTAGTTTAGCCGCAGATAGCGAACGTTCGTTCGTTAGCCTGTTCGTCCGGATTTTTTTTCTCGGGTATTCCGCGATTATTTCTGATCGTGATTTCTGATCAGATTTTGGTTTTAGTATAACTTTTCGCTTGTTTATCGGAACCAGGCAATTAAAGCGCCTAGAGTTTCGTCTTGAAACCTTCTTTCAGTTTAACTAACTCAAACAAGTTATTGCTACTGTAAAATTTGACTTAGGTCCAGAATAGTAAATGAAGTTTGTTTCTTTCGCCATTTGAGTTTTGTTGCTTCGTTTGATTTGATTCTTTTTGCAAACCGGAGTTCTTAAGTTGAACTTTCTAGTTAGATCTCTTATTTGAGTTTTACCTGTGCATTAGATGAGTGCTTATTGTATGCTTGTTTGTTTGCGATAGAGTACCCGGAGTGTGCCGCTTGCTACTTCGAATCTCTAGGTTTCACGAATCATCAGCAAGGCAAGTAACACTTTGATCATACCTCTTTACTACCCAGTTTTGTTGCATTTGATCAATCCTCAAACAATTGCATGATTAGGATCTGATGAATATGTGGGTTTGGGAAGTAGATGAGGTAGAACCTATTACCTGTTTATGATCAAACCTTTGGGAGTTACTTCTACGTTTGCTTATATTGCCATGATATGCTAGTAGACGTGGATTGGGTGAGTGTATCCATGACAGATGTGAGATTGTTTAATTAATGGTTTACTTACGGTGGCAACTTAAATTCACATCTGGGTGGATTGAGGCACCTGGGGAACCCAGTGTTGCCTATATTTTTGGAAATCCCGGGGTACCGTGTGATTCTCCTATGGACCGCCACCCAGGCTCAAAGGGATCATGAGATTATTCATGCTAGAAACTTCCGTGTGCAGCCGCAAGCTACTATGGGCTCTAGCATAGTTGATTAAGTTGCGTGAGCTCTTGAAGAGGTAGACTAGCAGATGTAGGGGATGTAGGTTGGTACTGTCTACCCGGAGTAGAGAGTTAATGCTTTTGAAAGACTGTGTCTCGGTCATCCATTTCTCAAACACCATGTAGTGCGGGAAATCAAGTGGAGGAGATCGAGTCTTGCGGGGAAAAGTGTGCAAACCTTTGCAGAGTGTATAAACTAATCATGGTTAGCCGTGTCCCTGGTTATGGACATTTTGAGTATCTAGTACTTGGATTATCAGGTGAATCTCATCGTGTTACTTTTAAATTAAATTTTGTTGGGTTTAATGATGATGCTTAATTGCGATTGAGTTGGAGTACCCTTCTCAATGTTTAACAACCACCATGATAGTTAAATAAATTTATTCCATTGAAGTAGGGAAAAATTGGCTTTATGCAAAACTGTAACCATAGAGCTTTCCACCAGCCATATATGCATGTAGTATAGCATTATTCTTTCATAATTGTCTATCTGTTACATTGCTAGCATATTCCATGTGCTGACCCGTTTTCGGGCTGCAACGTTCATGTTGTAGACTTTTCAGATGACGAGTTAGGTGCCTTAGGTCGTGATCTTATACTCAGTGATGCCGTTGGAGTTGATGGACTCGCTTATCTTCCAAGCCTTCCGCTGTTATCATTATTAGATGGCCTTAAGCCATATTTATTGTAATAAGTTCTCTTTTGAGACATTCGATGTAATAAGTGTGTGATTTCTACTCTGTTATAAATCCTTCAAGTACTGTGTGTTTCAGCATTACCGATCCAGGGATGACACTGAATCACAGAGATCAGATTGTTTGATGTCTGGTCGCTACAAGATGGTATCAGAGCACACGCTGACTGTAGGACACGACCACTAAGCTAAAGCCCTAGATCACTATCTCTCTTCTCATTTCTGACTGCTCATCTTTTCTACTCTTTTAGGATGGCGGATGCAAGGAACAAGTTTACACAACCGGATGAAGATACACCCTTTGGACACCACTTGAAGGAAGTCACTAGATAAGTGAACATCGGAGTACCAAGCTTCACCGGGACCTACCTCGCCACTTTACCTCAAGAGGAGCGCTGGATGATTCAAGTTCACGTTCTAGGAAGAACGTTCATGCCCATCACTGAGCCCATAGAGTTTTCCTTTGATGCACCAACCTGGAGTCTAGGAAAGAGCATGGGAGCCCACATCACCATGGGACGCATTGGAGAAGTTTACCACAAGGATCTCAAGGAAACTATCTACCAGATTTGTGGGCGCCGAGATGAGCAATGGGAGATGATCAGGACCGGGAAGGATAGATCAATTGCACCTATCATCCAGGAGTTAAACCAGCACATTCGTCGCTAGGAGAACCAGAAGTGCACAGGCATGATAGATCTGAAGAAGGCATCGACCAAGATCACGAACTTGGAGGAAGAACTCAAGTCTACACGCGATGGATATGAGGAGGAAATAGCGACACTCGTGGAGAACAATGATGATCTGAAGAAGAAGCTAAAAGTATTCATGGGATTTCCCGCGACTGGAGGAGAAGATGATGATCGCACTTGCCCGGAGAACTACATCATCATCGACGACACCAACTCATACCCAGACGATAGTGATGATGACTATGTTGATGAAGCTAGAGCAGATATCATGGAGTCTTCGACCGAGCAGTTTTTCTAGTTGACCACCATAACAGTAGTAGTATTTCCCCATGTATATAGTATAGTCCGAGCACTTTTGTAACGATTGTTAGACCATTGTATGCCCTTGTTTGCATTGATTGAAGTGATATTTATTGAATTTATCTCATGTGCATATGGGTAGTGTTTTCTCTATAGACATCATTCTATTCTATATTCTCATCTTTTCTAAACCCTCAGATGCCTCCGAGACGTGACAATGGATTTGCTTTCCCACCGGAGCTCACCCAGTTGATCCAGGAGCAGAATGCATTGATGCAGATACTTGTCCAGAATCAGAATCAGGGGAACAACAACAACCACCACCACCACCCACCACCACCACCACCTGTTGATCACTTAGCCCGTTTCTTGAGGCTGAATCCGTCGGTGTTCTCCAGTAGCACCGAGCCGATAGTTGCAGATGATTGGCTCTGTAAGATGGCAAGGGAGTTGACCACTGCAGGATGCACAGATGCGGAGAAGGTGCGTTTTGACGCACACCAGCTTGATCGACCCGCATCATCATGGTGGAAGGAATTTCACAGCCACTTATCCTATCGACACTGTCACATGGGATCAGTTTCAACAGGCTTTCCATACTGCCCATGTTTCAGCAGGAGCTATGGCCATGAAGAAGTGTGAGTTTCGCAACTTGCGCCAAGGAGGACGTATTGGTGGCCAGTATGTGGATGACTTTAGTAAGCTAGCACGTTATGCCCCAGATGACGTTGCTACAGATGCAGCTAAGCAGGAGAAGTTTCTGGAAGGACTGAATGATGAGATGAGTGTTGGAAATATGCCCTAGAGGCAATAATAAAATGGTTATTATTATATTTCCTTGTTCATGGTAATTGTCTTTTATTCATGCTATAATTGTGTTATTCGGAAATTGTAATACATGTGTGAATACACAGACCACAACATGTCCCTAGTGAGCCTCTAGTTGACTAGCTCGTTTATCAATAGATGGTCACGGTTTCCTGACCATGGACATTGGATGTCATTGATAACGGGATCACATCATTGGGAGAATGATGTGATGGACAAGACCCAATCCTAAGCATAGCACAAGATTGTGTAGTTCATTTGCTAGAGCTTTTCCAATGTCAAGTATCATTTCCTTAGACCATGAGATCGTGTAACTCCCGGATGCCGTAGGAGTGCTTTGGGTGTACCAAAAGTCACAACGTAACTAGGTGACTATAAAGGTATACTACAGGTATCTCCAAAAGTGTCTGTTGGGTTGACACGGATCGAGACTGGTATTTGTCACTCCGTGTGACGGAGAGGTATCTCCGGGCCCACTCAGTAATGCATCATCATAATGAGCTCAAAGTGACTAAGTGGTTGGTCACGAGATCATGCATTACGATACGAGTAAAGTGACTTGCCGGTAACGAGATTGAACGAGGTATTAGGATACCAACAATCAAATCTCGGGCAACACTTCTTCGAGGGTGGGGCTACAACATAGCCCCTGGGGGCACCGCGCTCTCCAAGTTTGGGGCGCGTATGTGCCTGACCGGGAAACGGCCCTTCGTCAAAGCGGAGGAATTCTAAACATTCCCATGGTCGATCGAGTGGTTGACCAGTCTCTCGTTGTATCATGACAGTCAGTTTTCGGCTTTCTCTACTGAGGTGCTCGCCCAACCGAACTGGGGCACAATCGCAGTAGTTCTCCTGGTGCCGCGTCAGCTGATGATACGGAACGTAAGGCAGCAAAACACAGGAGCCGGGCAAACCCAACATTTTGACCAAAGACATGATTCGGAGCTGATGCATATAAGGCCTAACTCGAGACGCCGAACACTCCCGAAGGTGTTCGGTCTTTACCATAGCGGGCAAAACAATGCCCTAAGCCCCTTGTGTCCAGGTACGGGTAGGTTCTTCTGGCGCGGCCGATGCCAAAACGCCAGTGTCCACTCTGGTTATAATGAGAAACCAGGGGATTATAGCAACAAGAGACAGTAAGAAAGGTTTACGTAGGGTCTTAGTCTGAAAACAGTCCTTGCAACGGGTCCCTACTACACGTCTGCGCATGTGTCTCCGTTGTGCCGTATCCTGGACGGGTGTGCACGCTGTTCATCTGAAAAAAAAGAGGAACTTAGTTTGAAAAGAAATCGTGCGAGAAAGTGCATAAAAAATTGAAATATAGATTAATAAAGCTGAGCCTATGCTAGCTCATCATGGCTTATATGTACAAACCCTTGTGAAGGGGTGTGTGGCTAGGTAGCCCCTAGCTTATTTATTCCGGACTCGTCCAGCCGTGTCCGGGGTCTCAGGCAACCTTTTAATGAAATGATGCCACGTGGACCAGGCATTTTAAGCGTAAGAGACGTGTAATGTGGTATTGCATTGAAGCGGACGAAAGCTTCCCGTCCCAGTGATGCTTGATAGCTACTTTTAAATGGGGCGACATGAAAGGTTAGCTTTTCTCGTCGGAAGTTGTCAGGTGACCCGAACACAAATTCTAGTAATAATGAAACTGTGCACCTGGCGTAAGGGCCTGGCGCCACTCCTTTGAAGGAAGTGCGGCTATGCTGAATTGTAGTGGGGTCTATCCCAACTTGCGGATTGTGTCCGGATATAGCAGGTTTAATTCACTGCCGCCGTCCATCAAAACCTGCGTGAATTGTAGTCCGTCTATTATGGGATCCAATATCAGGGCAGTCTATCCTGCGTTCCGGATACTTCTGGACTAATCCAGATGGTTGAAAGTGATTAGTTTTGACATCCAATCTTGGTGTTCCGCTGGGGTGGACCGTGCGACACTTGTCTTAGCGAGTGCCGTGTTGGTTTTCCGTACTATCACATGAAGTGAGTTTACTGTTTTGACTTCTTGTGGGAAAGTCTTTTGACTTCCGCTGCTCTGCTGGTGGGGTTCGTCATCGTCCTCGCTTGGCGCATCGAGCCCCTTGTGTCCGGTGTTGAGTCTGCCGGACTGTTTAAAAACCCAACAATTTCGGTTGGTATGGTTTGCAGGCCTTCCAGAGGTACTGTGGATTTGACATATCCGATCTAAAATTTTGTTTAAATTTGATATCTCATCGCTGTTGTCCTTAGGAGGCAGTGTTTTATTGTTTGGCCGCGAGCTTTTGAATCCGGCGTTGACCGTCGTGCCCTTTGGGCTTTTTTCTTTATTCCGGCGCTGATCTTTCCTGCATCGTGATTTTCCATTTCCATCTCTGATCTCGGATGTACTCGGGTCGCTGGTGCTGCATCTTGCTAGCCAGCTGTCTTCTCCTGCGCAAAAGCGCGTCATGAGGCTTGTTAGCGCGGCCATTGTTCTTGGCTTCTCTTGGCCGAGGTGTCTGGCGAGCCATTCGTCTCGGACGTTGCGTTTAAAAGCTGCTAAGGCTTCCGCGTCCGGACAGTCGACTATTTGGTTCTTTTTGGTAAGGAACCTGTTCCAGAATTTGCGCGCTGACTCTCCGGGCTGTTGGGTTATATGACTCAGATCGTCTGCATCCGGAGGGCGGACATAAGTCCCTTGAAAATTTGCTCTAAACGCGTCCTCAAGCTCTTCCCAACTTCCAACAGTGTTTTCTGGGAGGCTTTTGAGCCAATGCCGAGCTGGCCCTTTGAGCTTGAGGGGTAGGTATTTTATGGCGTGGAGATCATCTCCTCTAGCCATGTGTATGTGTAGTATGTAATCTTCTATCCAGACTCCTGGGTCTGTTGTGCTGTCGTATGCCTCTATGTTTATGGGTTTGAACCCTGCTGGAAATTCATGATCCAGCACCTCATCGGTAAAACATAGCGGGTGTGCGACGCCCCTGTATTTGGGTGTGCCGCTATCTTTGAACACTTGTCGTGTTGTGTTACTTCCTGGGGCCCTCCTTTTTGGCCCGTAGATGGACCTAGTTGGGCCGTCCGTTTTCCCAGGATCATAAGTCGGCTTGTGTGCGGTGCCACTTGTCGCTTTTGGCCTGTCATCTAGCCGTCTATCCGGCCGGGCGGCCTCTTTATTTTTTGACTGTGAGGGCTCTATGGCTTCCTCGTCAAATTCTTGCAGCAGCTTGCGCTTCGGGTAGCTCTTTGTTTGATGGCCATTGCCATATTTGTCTGCGGACTTGAGTATTTTGCTCCACTTCCTTCTGAGTATGTCTTCCGCTGTTTGAGCTTCCTTTTTTCCTTCTTCAAACTTCTTGCAGTGGCGACGAGTCTTTTGTGAAGGTCTTTATGCTCCGGTGGTGTGTCCGGACTGTTGATTGCTCCGTGAAGGGGTTGATTTTCCGGTTCATCCTGTTCGGATGGTTGCTTGGTTGTATGTTCGTCGTCCGCTGGTTTGCCCTGCTCTATCGCTGGGTCGTTAGGAATGTTGCTTTGATCGAGGAGGGACTTAGGGCGGCGTTTACGTCACCGTTTGGGTTGTTTATCGGCGGGATTATCCTCTGCCGCGTCTCGTTGTTCCTCGGTATCGCTTCCCCTTGGGGTGTCCATCATATGTATGTCATGTGACGAGGTGGCCTTCAAGTGCCCTGTAGGTGCTGGTTCTTGATGGTCTCCGGCATCGTCGTCCATACCGTTGATGTCTTCGGAGTCGTAGTTTAGCATGTTGGTTAGATCGTCGACGGTGGCTACGAAGTGGGTGGTGGGTGGGCTCTGAATTTCTTCGTCATCCGCATCCCAACCATCCTGGCCGTAGTTCGGCCAGGGCTCTCCGGATAGCGAGAGATGCTTCAGCGAATTTAAGATATCGCCGAAGGGTGAGTGCTGAAAGATATCCGCAGCGGTGAATTCCATGATCGGCACCCAGTCGGATTCGACCGGCAGGGGCGCAGGAGGTTCGGAGTCCGGCAGAGAGTCCGGCACCTCGGAGTCATGAGCTTTATGCGGGACCAGGTAAGTGTTCGGCTCCATCGCCGTAGAAGTTGCAGCTCCCGAGGCGGTGTCCAGCGATCGGCTCCGGACTATGGGTCGGAGCGGATTCATGTGCGGCCTCCAAGGTGCTGTCCAGCGGCAGAGTTAGGTCGTGCCCATCGTGACAGCACGGCACGCTCGGCTGTGGCTCAGATCCATCGAAGATCAAGTCCCCACGGATATCGGCCGTGAAGTTTAGGCTTCCAAACCTGACCTGACGGCCAGGGGCGTAGCTTTCGATCTGCTCCAGATGGCCAAGTGAGTTGGCCCGCAGTGCGAAGCCGCCAAATACGAAGATCTGTCCAGGGAGAAAAGTCTCACCCAGGACTGCGTCGTTGTCGATTGAAGAGGCCATCAAGCCTATCGGTGACAACACAGAGGAACTCTCAATGAAAGCACCAACGTTGGTGTCAAAACCGGCGGATCTCGGGTAGGGGGTCCCGAACTGTGCGTCTAGGCGGATGGTAACAGGAGACAAGGGACACGATGTTTTACCCAGGTTCAGGCCCTCTTGATGGAGGTAAAACCCTACGTCCTGCTTGATTGATATTGATATTGTAGATGTTTACAAGAGTGGATCTACCACGAGATCAAGGAGGCTAAACCCTAGAAGCTAGCCTATGGTATGATTGTAATGGTTGTTGTTATTGTTGTGTCCTACGGACTAGAGCCATCCAGTTTATATAGACACCGGAGAGGGCTAGGGTTACATAGAGTCGGTTATAATGGTAGGAGACCTACGTATCCGTATCGCCAAGCTTGCCTTCCACACCAAGGAAAGTCCCATCCGGACACGGGACGAAGTCTTCAATCTTGTATCTTCATAGTCTTGGAGTCCGGTCGATGATGATAGTCCGGCCGATGATAGTTCGGCTGATGATGGTAGTCCGGCTATCCGGACATCCCCTAATCCAGGACTCCCTCACCGACCTTACATGTACGCCTACATGAGACAGGTTCCACTGACTGACATGCACTAGTTGCATAAGGTTGCTAGCGGGTGTTTGTCTCTCCCACTTTAGTTGGAGCGGATTCGATGAAAAGGGTCCTTATGAAGGGTAAATAGAAATTGGCCTATCACGTTGTGGTTTTACATAGGTAAGAAACGTTCTTGCTAGAAACCTATAGAAGCCACGTAAAAACTTGCAACAACAATTAGAGGACGTCTAACTTGTTTTTGCAGCATATGCCTTGTGATGTGATATGGCCAAAAGGATGTGATGAATGAAATATATGTGATGTATGAGATTGATCATGTTCTTGTAATAGGAATCACGACTTGCATGTCGATGAGTATGACAACCGGCAGGAGCCATAAGAGTTGTCTTTATTTTTTGTATGACCTGTGTGTCATTGAATAATGCCATGTAAATTACTTTACTTTATTGCTAAACACGTTAGCCATAGAGGTAGAAGTAATCGTTGGCGTGACAACTTCATGAAGACACGATGATGGAGATCATGATGATGTAGATCATGGTGTCATGCTGGTGACAAAGATGATCATGGCGCCCCGAAGATGGAGATCAAAGGAGCAATATGATATTGGCCATATCATGTCACTATTTGATTGCATGTGATGTTTATCATGTTTTGCTTCTTATTTGCTTAGTACGACGGTAGTAAATAAGATGATCCCTTATAATAGTTTCAAGAAAAGTGTTCCCCCTAACTATGCGTCGTTGCGACAGTTTGTTGTTTCGAAGCACCACGTGATGATCGGGTGTGATAGATTCTAACGTTCACATACAACGGGTGTAAGACAGATTTACACATGCAAAACACTTAGATTGACTTGACGAGCCTAGCATGTACAGACATGGCCTCGGAACACAAGAGACCAAATGTTCGAACATGAGTCATATGGAAGATACGATCAACATGGAGATGTTCACCGATGAAGACTAGTCCGTCTCACGTGATGATCGGACACGGTCTAGTTGAGTCGGATCATGTATCACTTAGATGACTAGAGGGATGTCTAATCTGAGTAGGAGTTCATTAACTAATTTGATTAGATGAACTTAATTATCATGAACTTAGTCTAAAAACCTTTGCAAAATGTCTTGTAGATCAAATGGCCAACACTCATGTCAACCTCAACTTCAACGCATTCCTAGAGAAAACCAAGCTGAAAGATGAGGGCAACAACTATTCAGACTGGGTCCGGAACCTGAGGATCATCCTCATAGCTGCCAAGAAAGCATATGTCCTAGAAGGACCGCTAGGTGAAGCACCCATCCCATAGAACCAAGACGTTATGAACGCTTGGCAGTCACGTGCTGATGATTACTCCCTCGTTCAGTGCGGCATGCTTTACAGCTTAGAACCGGGGCTCCAAAAGCGTTTTGAGCAACACAGAGCATATGAGATGTTCGAAGAGCTGAAAATGGTTTTCCAAGCTCATGCCCGGGTAGAGAGATATGAAGTCTCCGACAAGTTCTACAATTGTAAGATGGAGGAAAATAGTTCTGTCAGTGAGCACATACTCATAATGTCTTGGTTGCACAACCGCTTGTCCCAGTTGGAGATTAACCTCCCGGACGAGGCGGTCATTGACAGAATCCTTCAGTCGCTCCCACCTAGCTACCAGAGCTTTGTGATGAACTACAATATGCAGGGGGATGGTGAAAACTATTCCTGAAGTATTTTCAATGCTGAAATCAGCAGAGGTCGAAATCAAAAAGGAACATCAAGTGTTGATGGTCAATAAAACCACTAGTTTCAAGAAAGGCAAGGGTAAGAAGAACTTCAAGGACGGCAAGGGAGTTGCCGCACCCGGTAAGCCAGCTGCCGGGAAGAAGCCAAGGAATGGACCCAAACCTGAGACTAAGTGCTTTTATTTCAAGGGAAAGGGACACTAGAAGCGGAACTGCCCCAAATACTTAGCGGACAAGAAGGCCGGCAACACTAAAGGTATATGTGATATACATGTAATTGATGTGTACCTTACCAGTACTCGTAGTAGCTCCTGGGTATTTGATACCGGTGCGGTTGCTCATATTTGTAACTCAAAGCAGGAGCTGCGGAATAAGCGGAGACTGGCGAAGGACGAGGTGACGATGCGCGTCGGGAATGGTTCCAAGGTCGATGTGATCGCCGTCGGCATGCTACCTCTACATTTACCTACAAGACTAGTTTTAAACCTCAATAATTGTTATTTAGTGCCATCTTTGAGCATGAACATTGTATCTGGATCTCGTCTAATGCGAGATGGCTACTCATTTAAATCCGAGAATAATGGTTGTTCTATTTATATGAGAGATATGTTTTATGGTCATGCTCCGCTGGTCAATGGTTTATTCTTAATGAATCTCGAACGTAATGTTACACATATTCATAGTGTGAATACCAAAAGATGTAAAGTTGATAATGATAGTCCCACATACTTGTGGCACTGCCGCCTTGGTCACATTGGTGTCAAACACATGAAGAAGCTCCATGCTGATGGACTTTTGGATTCTCTTGATTACGAATCATTTGACATGTGTGAACCATGCCTTATGGGCAAAATGACCAAGACTCCATTCTCCGGAACAATGGAGCGAGCAACGAACTTATTGGAAATCATACATACTGATGTGTGCGGTCCAATGAGCATTGAGGCTCCCGAATGATATCGTTATGTTCTCACTCTCACTGACAACTTGAGTAGATATGGGTATGTCTACTTGATGAAACACAAGTTTGAGACCTTTGAAAAGTTCAACGAATTTCAAAATGAGGTAGAGAATCAACGTGACCGAAAGATAAAGTTCTTACAATAAGATCGTGGGGGAGAATATTTAAGTCACGAATTTGGTATGCACTTAAGGAAATGTGGAATTGTTTCACAACTCACACCACCTGGAACACCTCAGCGTAACGGTGTGTCCGAATGTCGTAATCGCACTCTATTGGATATGGTGCGATCTATGATGTCACTGACCGATTTACCGCTATCATTTTGGGTATACGCTCTAGAGACAGCTACATTCACTTTAAATAGGGCACCGTCTAAATCCATTGAGATGACACCGTATGAATTATGGTTTGGGAAGAAACCTAAGCTGTCATTTCTAAAAGTTTGGGGATGCGATGCTTATGTCAAGAAACATCAACCTGAAAAGCTCGAACCCAAGTCAGAAAAATGCATCTTCATAGGATACCCTAAGGAAACCATTGGGTATACCTTCTACCTCAGATCCGAAGGCAAGATCTTTGTTGCCAAGAATGGGACCTTTCTGGAGAAAGAGTTTCTCTAGAAAGAAGTAAGTGGGAGGAAAGTGGAACTTGATGAAGTACTACCTCTTGAACCAGAAAGTAGCGCAGCTCAGGAAAATGTTCCTGTGGTGCCTGCACCGACCAGAGAGGAAATTAATGATGATGATCAAGGTACTTCAAATCAAGTTACTACTGAACTTCGTAGGTCCACGAGGACACGTTCCACACTAGAGTGGTATGGCAACCCTGTCCTGGAAATCATGTTGTTAGACAACTGTGAACCTTCGAACTATGAAGTAGCAATGGCGGGCCCAGATTCCAACAAATGGCTTGAAGCCATGAAATCCGACATAGGATCCATGTATGAAAACAAAGTATGGACTTTGACAGACTTGACCAATGATCGGAGAGCGATAGAAAACAAATGGATCTTTAAGAAGAAGACGGACGTGGATGGTAATGTTACCATCTATAAAGCTCGACTTGTTGCTAAGGGTTATCGACAAGTTCAAGGGGTTGACTACGATGAGACTTTCTCTCCCGTAGCGAAGCTGAAGTACGTCCGAATCATGTTAGCAATTGCCGCATACTATGATTATGAGATATGTCAAATGGACGTCAAAACGGCATTCCTTAACGGCCATCTTAAGGAAGAACTGTATATGATGCAGCCGAAGGTTTTGACGATCCTAAGAATGCTAATAAGGTATGCAAGCTCCAGCGCTCCATCTATGGGCTGGTGCAAGCATCTCGGAGTTGGAACATTCGCTTTAATAAAATGATCAAAGCGTTTGGGTTTATGCAGACTTATGGAGAAGCCTGTGTTTACAAGAAAGTGAGTGGGAGCTCTGTAGCATTTCTCATATTATATGTGGATGACATACTTTTGATGGGAAATGATATAGAACTTTTGGACAACATTAAGGCCTACTTGAATAAGTGTTTTTTAATGAAGGACCTTGGAGAAGCTGCTTACATATTAGGCATCAAGATCTATAGAGATAGGTCGACATGCCTCATAGGTCTTTCACAAAGCACATACCTTGATAAGATATTGAAGAAGTTCAATATGGATCAGTCCAAGAAGGGGTTCTTGCCTATGTTGCAAGGTGTGAAATTGAGAATGGCTCAATGTACGACCACGGCAGAAGATAGAGAAAAGATGAGTTTCGTCCCCTATGCCTCGGCCATAGGGTCTATCATGTATGCCATGCTGTGTACCAGACCTGATGTAAACCTTGTCGTAAGTTTGGTAGGAAGGTACCAAAGTAATCCCGGCATGGAACACTGGATAGCTGTCAAGAACATCCTGAAGTACCTGAAAAGGACTAAGGATATGTTTCTCGTATATGGAGGTGACGAAGAGCTCATCGTAAAGGGTTACATCGACGCTAGCTTCAACACAAATCTGGATGACTCTAAGTCACAAACCGGATCCGTGTATATTTTGAATGGTGGGGCAGTAAGTTGGTGCAGTTGCAAGCAAAGCGTCGTGGCAGGATCTACATGTGAAGCGGAATACATGGAAGCCTCGCAGGTAGCGCATGAAGCAATATGGGTGAAGGAGTTCATCACCGACCTAGGAGTCATACCCAATGCGTCGGGGCCGAACACACTCTTCTGTGACAACACTGGAGCTATTGCCCTTGCCAAGGAGCCCAGGTTTCACAAGAAGACCAGGCACATCAAGCGTCGCTTCAACTCCATTCATGAAAATGTTCAAGATGGAGACATAGATATTTGCAAAGTGCATACAGATTAGAATGCCGCAGATCCGTTGACTAAACCTCTTCCGCGAGAAAAACATGATCAACACCAGAACTCTCTGGGTGTTCGATTCATCACAATGTAACTAGATTATTAACTCTAGTGCAAGTGGAAGACTATTGGAAATATGCCCTTGAGTCAATAATAAAATGGTTATTATTATTTTTCCTTGTTCATGGTAATTGTCTTTTATTCATGCTATAATTGTGTTATCCGGAAATCGTAATACATGTGTGAATACATAGACCACAACATGTCCCTAGTGAGCCTCTAGTTGACTAGCTCATTTATCAATAGATGGTCATGGTTTCCTGACCATGGACATTGGATGTCATTGATGACGGGATCACATCATTGGGAGAATGATGTGATGGACAAGACCCAATCCTAAGCATAGCATAAGATCGTGTAGTTCGTTTGCTAGAGCTTTTCCAATGTCAAGTATCATTTCCTTAGACCATGAGACCATGTAACTCCCGGATGCCGTAGGAGTTCTTTGGGTGTACCAAACGTCACAACGTAACTGGGTGACTATAAAGGTATACTACATGTATCTATGAAAGTGTCTGTTCGTTTGACATGGATCGAGACTGGGCTTTGTCACTCCGTATGACGGAGAGGTATCTCTAGGCCCACTCGGTAATGCATCATCATAATGAGCTCAATGTGACTAAGTGGTTGGTCACGGGATCATGCATTGCGGTACGAGTAAAGTGACTTTCCGGTAACGAGATTGAACGTGGTATTAGGATACTGACGATCGAATCTCGGGTAACTAACATACCGATTGACAAAGGGAATTGTATACGGGATTACTTGAATCCTCGACATCGTGGTTCATTAGATGAGATCATCGTGGGACATGTGGGAGCCAACATGGGTATCTAGATCCCGTTGTTGGTTATTGGCCGGAGAGTCGTCTCGTTCATGTCCGCATGTCTCCCGAACCCGTAGGGTCTACACACTTAAGGTTTGGTGATGCTAGGATTGTAGAGATACTAGTATGTGGTAACCCGAAAGTTGTTCGGAGTCCTGGATGAGATCCCAGACATCATGAGCAGTTCCGGAATGGTCCGGAGGTGAAGAATTATATAGAGGAAGTCCCGTTTCGGCCATGGGGAAACTTTAGGGGGTCAGCGATATTGTACCGGTACCACCGAAAGGGTCCCGGGGGTCCACCGGGTGGGGCCACCTATCCCGGAGGGCCCCATGGGCTGAAGTGGGAAGGGGAACCAGCCCCTGGTGGGCTGATGCACCCCCCCTTGGGCCCCCCCTCCGCCTAGGGTTGGAAACCCTAGGGGTGGGGGGCAACCCACTTGGCTTGGGGGGCAAGCCACCCCCTTGGCCGCCGCCCCACCCTTGAGATCCCATCTCCAGGGGGCCGGCACCCCCCTCTTGGCCCTATATAAAGAGGGGGAGGGAGGGCAGCCGCACCCAAGTCCATGGCGCCTCCCTCTCCCTCTGCAACACCTCTCCCTCTTGTAGTGCTTGGCCAAGCCCTACGGAGATCGCCGCTGCTTCCACCACCACGCCGTCGTGCTACTGGATCTCCATCAACCTCTCCCTCCCCCTTGTTGTATCAAGAAGGAGGAGACGTCTTCCCCAACCGTACGTGTGTTGAATGCGGAGGTGCCATCCGTTCGGCACTAGGATCATCGGTGATTTGGATCACGACGAGTATGACTCCCTCAACCCCGTTCTCTTGAACCCTTCCGCACGATCTACAAGGGTATGTAGATGCACTCCTCTATCTCGTTGCTAGATGACTCCATAGATTGATCTTGGTGAAGCATAAATTTTTTTTATTGTCTGCAACGTTCCCCAACACTGAGCATGCAGTTGATGGTAGCAACCTTCAACAACTACCAGGAGTTGGTAGATAGAGCTATTATGATTGAAGGGAAGCAGCAGCAGATTGACAGCCGCAAGAGGAAGTATGGCCAAGGGAAGTACAATTCTGGAGCTCAGCAGAAGCCTCGTTTTACCCCAAACTCGGGAGGACATTTTCAACATACCCATGGAGGAGGTAGCTCGCACAACCATAGTGGCCCCAAGAATGGTAATAGGAATGGAGGAAGCAACAGACAGAACCGCACCAACCCATCAACACCAGCCAGGAGGGATCTGAGCCACATCACCTGTTACAAATGCCAGAAGTCCAGACATTATGCCACTGAATGTCCTGAAGCGAAGAATGGGAACGGCAATGGAAGTTCTGGGAAAAGGCCCAATCCTTTCAACAAAGGACAGGTGAACCACATTAGCGTGGAGGAGGTTGAAGCCCAGCCAGATGCAGTAATAGGTAAGTTTTTGGTTAAGTCATTTACTGCAATCGTTCTTTTTTATACTGGTGCATCGCATTCATACATATCAAGGGGATTCGTGGATAAGTATAAACTGCCAACCCAAGCCCTTAGGTCACCCATGTTAGTAACCTCGCCAGGAGCAGAGTATATGGCTAGTCTATGGTGTGATCAGTACCATTAAGGATTGGTAACTACGTGTTTCCCTTAGACCTAATTGTATTGGAATCGTAAGGACTAGATGTGATATTAGGCATGGATTGGTTATCAAAGTATGGAGGGAACATTGAATGCACCAGTAAGTCGATTTTTCTTACCACGCCAGAAGGAAGGAGGATCACGTATGTATCCCGGCATGTGCCAAAGAGGACTCAAGTAAATTCCTTATCAGGAGTTGTACAGGAGGAAGTACCAGTGGTGAAGGATTTTCCTGACGTATTTCCAGAGGAGTTGCCAGGCATGCCACCGGATAGAGACATTGAGTTTTTGATTGAGCTTTTGCCAGGCACATGGCCGGTATCTAAGAGACCGTACAGGATGCCCGCAAAAGACTTGGAGGAAATTAAGAAGAAGATTAATGAGTTATTGGATAAAGACTATATTCGCCCAAGTTCTTCACCTTGGGGATTGCTAGTGCTTCTAGTGGAGAATAAGGATGGATCGTTAAGGATGGTTGTTGATTATCGAGGATTGAATGAAGTAACAATCAAGAACAAGTACCCACTGCCGATGATCAATGACTTGTTTGACCGATTGCAAGGAGCTAAGGTATTTTCCAAGATTGATTTGCAATCAGGATACCACCAGTTGAAGATTCGAGAGCAGGATATACCTAAGATGGCTTTTACCACCAGGTACGGGCTATATGAGTATACCGTTATGTCATTTGGTCTGACTAACGCACCTGCCTAGTTCATGAACATGATGAACAAGGTGTTTATGGAGTTTCTGGATAAGTTCATCGTAGTGTTCATTGATGATATTTTGGTCTACTCGAAGAATGAAGAAGAGCATAACGAGCATTTGCTTTTGGTACTAGAGAAGCTCAGGGAACATCAATTATACGCCAAGTTCAACAAATGTGAGTTCTGGTTGAAGGAAGTTGGATTCCTCGAACATGTAATATCCGGAGAAGGAATAGAAGTAGACCCCACCAAAGTTGTCACCTTGACAAATTGGGAAGCCCCAACAACTGCTGGAGAGATCCGGAGTTTTCTTCGACTCGCAGGATACTACCGGAGGTTCATTGAGAATTTCTCGAAGATTGCAAAGCCCATGACGGAGTTGTTGAAGAAGGACACCAAGTTTAAATGAACTGAGGAATGTGAGGCCAGTGTCCAGGAGTTGAAGAAACGTTTGATTACATTAGCAGTATTGATTCTGCCCGATCAGCGCAAGGATTATGAAGTATATTGCGATGCTTATCGTCGAGGAATTGGAGCAGCGCTTATGCAGGAGGGAAGAGTTGTTTTGTATGTCTCACGACAGCTTAAACCTCATGAGTTGAATTATGCTACACATGATTTGGAGTTAGCAGCTGTAGTGCATGCATTGAAGACATGGAGACATTTTCTCATCGGAAACCATTGTGAGGTGTACACGGATCACAAGAGTTTTAAGTGCATCTTCACACAGAAGGAGTTGAATCTCAGGCAAAGGAGATGGTTGGAGCTCATCAAGGATTATGATATGTGATTGCATTATCACCCTGGAAAGGCTAACGTAGTAGCCGATGCATTGAGCCGCAAGAGCCATGTCAACACACTCATGACCGGAGAGTTACCAAAGGAGTTAGCCGAGGATCTTCGTGACCTATGTATGGAGATAGTTCCAAGAGGCTATGTAGCAGCATTGGAGATTCAGTCTACTTTGAGGGATAACATCAGAGAAGCCCAGAAGACTGACAAGGAGATTGCTGAAATAAAGGAGAAAATGACCAAAGGAAAAGCTAAGGGATTTCGAGAGGATGAGCATGATACCTTACGGTTTGAGGACCGCGTTTATGTGTCTAATGACCCGAAGATCAGGAAATTGATTCTACAAGAGGCCCATGATTCGCGGTATTCAATTCACCCAGGAAATACCAAGATGTATCTGGATTTGAAGGACACTTTCTGGTGGACCGGAATGAAGAAGGATATTGCGGAGTATGTAGGAGTATGTGATGTATGTCAGAGAGTGAAGGCAGAGCATCAGAAGCCAGCAGGATCGCTACAGCCATTGCCGATACCCAAATGGAAGTGGGATAAGCTAGGCATGGATTTTATCACAGGATTGCCCAGGACCCGTTCAGGCAATGACTCGATATGGGTTGTAGTCGATCGTTTGACAAAGGTAGCTCATTTCATCCCAGTGAAGACCACTTACACCAGTGCTAAGTTGGCAAAGATATACATGACCAGGATCGTATGTCATCATGGAGTTCCGAGGAGCATTGTATCAGATAGAGGAACCCAATTTACCTCAAAGTTCTGGTATCAGTTGCACGAAACTTTGGGTACAAGGCTAGAGTTTAGTACAGCCTTTCATCCACAGACAGATGGACAAACTGAGAGAGTCAATCAGATTCTAGAGGACATGCTGAGAGCATGTGCGCTAGATTATGGATTTAGTTGGGACGAAAATTTGCCATATGCGGAGTTCTCTTATAACAACAGTTATCAATCTAGTTTGAAGATGGCCCCTTTCGAAGCTTTGTACGGAAGGAGGTGCAGGACACCGTTGTTGTGGGACGAAGTTGGAGACCGCCAGTTGTTTGGACCATATTTGATTAAAGAGTCTGAGCAGAAGGTGAAGTTGATTCGTGATAGGCTCAAGGTAGCCCAGTCCAGGCAGAAGAGCTATGCATATTCTAAACGCAAAGAAACTGTTTACCAAGTCGGAGACAGAGTTTATCTTTGTGTATCCCTGCTTCGAGGAGTTAAGCATTTTGGAGTTAAGGCAAAGTTAGCGCCACGTTTTGTGGGACCCTACAAAGATTTGGAGCGTATGGGAGAAGTTGCTTACAAATTGGAATTGCCCGAAGGATTGTCAGGAGTTCATGATGTGTTCCACGTTTCCTAGTTGAAGAAGTGCCACGCAGAGACAGCTGATATACCGCTGAGAGATACAGTGTCGCTGGAAGCGATTCAGTTGGATAGTGATTTAACCTATGAGGAGAAGTCAGTCAAGATTCTCGAATATGCTAGCCGAGTCACCCGCAGCAAGGTTATCGAGTTTTGCAAAGTTCAGTGGAGCCACCATACCGAGGATGAAGCCACCTGGGAGCGAGAGGAAGATCTATTGAAGGACCACCCTCACCTATTTTCTAGCCAACCCGAATCTTGAGGGCGAGATTCATCTTAAGGGGGGTAGGTTTGTAACATCCCAAATTTTCAATTTGGAATGTTATACATTAGATCATCATTGCAGATCATATTTTATTGCATTTTGGCTCGATCCTAGAAATCCCGCGCAACTCAAGGACCCACTAAGAGAGTTGGGGATTTCGTTATTTTCATATTTGAGTTTTCTCAAATTTTGAAAATAGGATCATTTGATTTTATTTATTTTATCTTTAATAAATTCTATTATAAAAATATGAGAGAGGGAATAAAATGACTTTTCCAAAATAAAGAAATATTGATGATTCAAAAATAAAATCAAATAAGATTTTATTTTGGAGTTTATTGCTATTTCATTTTAATTTAGGAAAATGCGTGTTTTCCAAAATTGCATTTAGGCCCCAAATAAATGTTCATCTTGTCCGGCTTGATTTTAGAAGTCGGAGAAAATTTATTTCGGGATTTTTGGAGTCCGTTTAGTATTTCTTTTATATGTTTTTTTGCGTGTAATGTTTTAAAAAAAGGAAACCGACTTTGGGTCGTACCCGAGCGGGACTCCGCCCGGGGGCTTTATAAGCCGCCACCCCGGTGCCCGAAGCCCACCCCGGGAGCCCAACCGCCGCTGCCGCTGGAACCCTAGCCGCCGCCGCCGATCCACCGCCCCGCCACCACGACGCCGCCGCCCGCCGCCGCCCCGCCGCCGCCGATCCCCACCGTCGCCGAAAGCCGCCGCCCCGCCGCCCCTCGTCGAAGTAGCCGCCGCCGCCCCCGACCCGCATCCCAAGGTGGCCGCCTGTTTTTCTTATAGAACCGTTCGGTTTTTTTTCGAAACCCTGCATCCATTTTTTCATTAGATCCGGTTCGGTTTTTTTTTGTTTAGTCTATTTACCACACGTTCGTCTATACGTTCATTTAAACGAGCGAGTTTTGTCGTTTAGCCGCAGATAGGGAACGTTTGTTCGTTAGCCTGTTCGTCCGTTTTTCTTTTTCTCGGATTTTCCGCGATTATTTTGGATCGTGATTTCTGATCCGATTTTCGTTTTAGTATAACTTTTCGCTCGTTTATTGGAATCAGGTGATTCAAGCGCCTAGAGTTTCGTCTCGAAACCCTCTTTCTGTTTAACCAACTCAAACAAGGTTTTGCTACTGTAAAATTTGACTTAGGTCCAGAGTAGTATACGAAACTTGTTTCTTTCGCCGCTTGAGTTTCATTGCTTCGTTTGATTTGATTCTTTTTGCAAACCGGAGTTTTTAAGTTGAACTTTCTGGTTAGATCTCTTATTTGAGTTTTACTTCTGCATTAGATGAGTGCTTGTTGTATGATTGTTTGTTTGCGATTGAGCACCCGGAGTGCGCTCCTTTCTACTTTGAATCTCTAGGTTTCACGGATCATCAGCAAGGCAACTAACACTTTGATCATTCCTCTTTACTACCCAATTTTGTTGCATTAGATCAATCCTCAAAAAATTGCATGATAAGGATCTGATTAATATGTGGGTTTGGGAAGTAGATGAGGTAGAACCTATTACCTGTTTATGATCAAACCTTTGGGAGTTACTTCTATGTTTGCTTATATTGCCATGCTATGCTAGTAGACGTGGATTGGGTGAGTGTATCCATGACAGATGTGAGATTTTTTATTTAATGGTTATTTAAGGTGGCAACTTAAATTCACATCTGGGTGGATTGAGGCACCTGGGGAACCCAGTGTTGCCTGTATTTTTGGAAATCTCGGGGTACCGTGTGATTCTCCTATGGACCGCAACCCAGGCTCAAAGGGTTCATGAGATTATTCCTGCTAGAAACTTCCGTGTCCAGCCGCAAGCTACTATGGGCTCTAGCATAGTTTATTAAGTTGCGTGAGCTCTTGAAGAGGTAGACTAGTAGATGTAGGGGATGTAGGTTGGTACTGTCTACCCGGAGTAGAGAGTTAATGCTTCTGAAAGACTGTGTCTCGGTCATCCGTTTCTCAAACACCATGTAGTGCGAGAAATCAAGCGGAGGAGATCGAGTCTTGCAGGGAAAAGTGCGCAAACCACTGCAGAGTGTATAAACTAATCATGGTTAGCCGTGTCCCCGGTTATGAACGTTTTGAGTATCTAGTACTTGGATTATAAGGTGAATCTCATCATGTTACTTTTAAATTAAATTTTGTTGGGTTTAATGATGATGCTTAATTGGGATTGAGTTGGAGTACCCTTCTCAATGTTTAACAACCACCATGATAGTTAAATAAATTGATTCCTTTGTAGTAGAGAAAAATTGGCTTTATGCAAAACTGTAACCATAGAGCATTCCACCAGCCATATATGCATGTAGTATAGCATTATTCTTTCATCACTCTCTATGTGTTACATTGCCAGCATATTCCATGTGCTGACCCGTTTTTGGGCTGCAACGTTCATGTTGCAGACTTTTCAGACGACGAGTAAGGTGCCTTAGGTCGTGATCTTATACTCAGTGATGCCGTTGGAGTTGATGGATTTGCTTATCTTCCAAGCCTTCCGCTGTTATCATTATTAGATGGCCTTAAGCCATGTTTATTATAATAAGTTCTCTTTTGAGACATTCGATGTAATAAGTGTGTGATTGCTACTCCGTTATAAATCCTTCAAGTACTGTGTGTGTCAGCATTATCCGATCCAGGGATGACACTGAAGCACATAGATCATACTGTTTGAGGTCTGGTCGCTACAAGAAGAGGGGCATACCTGGGTGGTGAAGGAGTCGTCGGAGGTTGAGTAACCGGTGGAGAGGTCTTTGAAGAAGACCATCGCGACTCCGGCGGTAGGATGCGCAACGGCAAGAGCGAGGAAGCAAGCGAGGAAGCGGCTATACCTTCAGAAGGAATGTAAGAAGGGGGAAATAGGGGAAATGTGACTTGTGGTCCGGGAGAAAAGGGGATGGGGAGGGGGGAGGGTAGATATTTTGGCAATATACCAAAAAATTTGAAATGTGGAGGGAAACTTAGCGTGCGCTGCCGCCGGACACCATTCATTTTGAATGATAGTGTGCATCGCAAACCATTCTTCTGCTTAACGCGCATGGCATGAGTTTAATAATTCAAATTTTGGTAGAAATTTCCTCGGGTACATCATTGCATAATTTAACATCGCTTGCTAATTTGGGCACACAAAAGAGCGTACAGCACACATACCAGACTTAGTGAATCAAGAAATTTTAGTAATTAAACAGAGCCAGTTCACCTAAACATTACTCTAGCAAAAGACCAGCATTAAAAACAAAGCCTAAGTACGAATAATTTTAATTAATCCACCGCCGCGCCGGCCTATGCATCACCGGTGTGAGATGGGACGTCGATGACTTGTCCTGGCGACATGTCACCGTTGGTGTACTCCGCGTCCCCCCTGCAGAAGTCGACCGTGTCCTCGTCCTCGGCGCCGCCCTCAAGGTTGTAGTACTCGCAGTAGTGGCTGCGCTAGAGCTCGAGTTAGTACCCCCCCCCCGCTAATTCCTTGACAGACAGACTCTTCTCTACCTCGACCTAAGCCATGCGCAACTCCTCCTGCCGACGCTCCTCGATCTCCGCCGCCTCCTGTATCTCCAGCTCCCACTCGACGACCTCATCAGGACGCAGGTGCTCCATGGCCACCACCACCTTTACGGACGTGGGATGCATGCTAGATTCCGTGGTGGCCTGGAATATCTTGCGTGGATGGCCTCGTCCCGGGGCAGTGTGACATCGGCGGCACGAACGACAGCTCGAGCGCTCTCGGTGTTTGCAGCTGCCGTCGCAGCAGCAGCTGCAGCCATCTCGGCTGCTGCAGTTGCTTTGTCGGCTGGCGCAGACGTCCTCTTGGCAGAAGTGACCGCGCTCAATGCGGATGCGATGGCACTCTCGTTGTAGGCGGCCGCGCTTTTGGCGCACGCGGTGGCGCTCGGGGGGACGTGGCCATTGTACGGGCCTTCACAAAGCATTTCCATGGCGCCCTCTTTGCGACAAGGGGGTGCGGGAATGGGGATCGGGATTTGTGGATTCGTGGGTTGCCAGCACTAGAGCAGATGAGCTAGTGAAGCTTAAGGAGGAAGACCTAAATAGACCGAAAAATTTTCATTGCAAACGAGTCCAACAAAACAACTGTGTGTGATGTTGTAGATATTTTTTATTAGGTGTGACAGATGAATTTGGAGTAAAGTGGCAACAGATGGTGTTTTAAATGTACGAGAAAATTTGTAGTACTAATACAATTGTGATGTCAAATTTTGGGAAATTTCATGGGTCATTTGAGCTTCTTAGACATTTAAGTGATTTTCTAGCCATTTAATGACCGTAATTGAAATTTGAACCACATGTACATGCAATAGCTAACCATTACAGTTTGAAAATTAATATTTTGTGTACTTGTGTGTGATTCAATTCCATGTGTAGTAAATTGGAAGGAATTTTCAAACATATTGGTCTAACGGCTATGAAACAATTAAGCATGGAGTGCCATGGCATTTAAATTCCAAAAAAATGGAAAAAGATTAGAAACACATGAAACCTTGGTCGATGTAATGACATGCCACCAAGTTGATGTGGTGAAAATTTTGGCATGTTTGACGAAAGTTTGGACACAGCCCCTCAGAAACCGGAGAAACTAACTGGAAGGCTCGTGGTTCCAAGAGGGAACAATGCATGTTTGATGACGAACGGGAGATAGCTTCCTCTTACGGCCTTCAATTTTTTTTTCTACATGTAATGAGCACTAATACAACTGTCATGTGAAAATTTGGAAAATTCCAGGGGTTATTTGAGCTTTTGAAGACATATAAGTGATTTTCTAGCCATTTAATGACCGTAATTCAAATTAGAACTACATGTACATGCAACGGGTTAACCATAACGGTTTGAATAATCATATTTGTGCACTTGTGTGCGAGTTAATTCGATGTGCAGAAAATTAGAAAGAATTTTCAAACATATTGGTGTCACGACATGGACACTACATGCATGGAGTGCCATGGCATTTTAATTTAAAAAAACTAAAGAATGATCAGAAAAACATGAAACTTTGCTTGATGTAATGTCATGCCACCAATATGGTGTGGTAAAAAAATCGTCCTGTTTGACGATAGTTTGGACATACAACCCTCACAAACCGGAGCACCTCACTAGAAGGCTCGTGGTTCCGAGAGGGAACAATGCATGTTTGATGACGAACGAGAGATAGCTTTCTCTTACTGCCTTCAAAAAATTTCTACGTGTCATGTGCACTAATACAACTGTCATGTAAAAATTTGGAAAATTTCAAGGGTCATTTGACCTTTTGAAGACATTAAAGTGATTTTCTAGACATTTAACTACCGTAATTCAAATTAGAACTACATGTACATGCAACAGCTAACCATAAAGGTTTGAAAAATCAAATTTGTGTACTTATGTGCAAGTTAATTCCATGTGTAGTAAATTGGAAGGAATTTTCAAACATATTGGTCTCACGGCATGTACACATGCATGGAGTGCCATGGCAGTTTAATTCCAAAAAATTAAAAAATGATCAGAAAACATGAAACCTTGCTTGATGTAATGTCATGCCACCAAGTTAATGTGGTAAATGAATTGGCCTGTTTGACAAAATTTTGGACACAGAACCCTCACAAACCGGAGCAACTCACTAGAAGGCTCGTGGTTCCAAGAGGGAACAATGCATGTTTGTTGACGAATGGGAGGTAGCTTCCTCTTACGGCCTTCAAAATTTTTCTACGTCAAACATGCACTAATACAAATGTCATCTGAAAATTTGGAAAGTTTCACGGGTCATCTGACCTTTTGAAGACATTTAAGTGATTTTCTAGCCATTTAATGACCCTAATTCAAATTTGAACTACTTTTACATGCAACGGCTAACCATAACAGTTTGAGAAATCATATTTGTGTACTTGTGTCCGAGTTAAAAAATCATCAGACGATGTAAATATCTGGTGTTCAGAAAAGAGAATGAAAAATCTGGCAAGACAACCGGCCTCACACGATTGGCACTCTATTTCCCGCCTCGAGATTTGGAAGATGAATGGCGGGCGTTATTAATCAGACATGGTTCTACATTGGGAACCATCAGCTATTATGTTCACACCCAGATTTTGCTGTGGGAATCATGTGTAATTTACACTACATTATTCGTAATTCTGGGGATCGGCGTGTGTACTATTCCCGTCGATCTAGATTCTGGCCGCTAATAAATACTAACTTGCTCACATCATTCCGCCTGCAGTCTCATCTAGATCCTCCCCTTGCTCGCCCTCTCTCTCTCTCACACACACACACAAATCTTTGTCATGGCGCTACCCCTCGAGGACGCTCACTCGAAGAGAAGCGACGACTAAACCTAACTTTGGATTGTTTTGGGGCCAGTAAGATATTTGTCTTTGGAAGTCGCTGCTACGGACTGAGAAAGCCGGGCAAGTGGCTTTCAAGAAGGAGATGGCGGAGGAGGATGCCAGGTACCAGGCGGCTTGTGAAGCCCGTGATACTGCCTGGAAAAAGGAGGCGATAGAGCTTTGTGGGTGGGCGCATCATCGTGCGGAGGCGGTGTACGAAGACGGGTACTTCGTGAGGAAGGCCAAAGGAGCTAGTCACCTCGTCGCTACGTGGAGCTGGGCCGATAAGCTCCAGCGTGCCACTGATGAGGAGCTTCAGTGGGCGCCAAACAAAATGGCAGGATCATTCGCGCTCATCCGCCTGCAAGAGGCAGATCGGCACCTCAATGGCTGTGAGGCGGAGGAGGCGGAGTAGTGCCTTCGTGCTGGGAACATGCCATGCACCAGGGAGCTGCTGGCGAGGGGCTGCCGGAATACTGGCCCCAGGAGGGATTATTAGTTTTAGTATTGTTTGTTTTCAATTTTATGCATTTTACCTAGTAGTTAAGTATCATCACGTATAAGTGATGATATTATATTATATATACTAGCAAAAGGGCCCGTGCGTTGCAACAGGAGAAAAGAATACCACACGTTCTTAATTTACAAAATATTAATCTGAGTATTTATAGCGACGGATCAAACAAAGATGGTCTTTCCGTACAAAAGCGCAAGTTCAAGATTCCACATGTCTTCTATTTAAACACGACTTGCATGTAGATTTAATACATGCAAAGAAACATGTAAGTGTTCTTCAACTTCGTCTCCAATCCTGATTTTGCCGAGATGTTCATCCACAATCCGGATCAGTACTGATACGAAAGAAAGACGGATAATGCACTGTTGATTAAGATTGCACCATAGATAGTACCCTTTTAAAATGGTTAACAGGTAAAACTACATCATATTCAGATTCTATATATTTTTCTAATCAAATTCCATATATAACATGTTAAATTTGGAGTTACGGTTTAAAAGGTATGAGTATTTTAAAAAACATTTGATATGTACTGCGAGTTCAATGTCATAAATATCAGCGGGTTTTCTATAAAATAGCATGACAGACTAAGAATACCTATTTCTTTTATTAGTAGGTATAGATTATGAATTACATTTTCTAACTGTTTTTGTATACTAATTTGAATCTATCTATTATCATCCATTTATACAGAATAGAAAGCGTATAAACACACATTGAAACAGAACATATAAGAACGGAAAATAGAGTACACACATTGAAACTGAGCAATAAATAGATCAATACTATGATTGCTGTTAATACATAGCTATACATAGCTATCCATATCGAAACAATTCCCTAAAATAAAATGCTTTCATGAGACCATGACCAGCAGCCCTTGCCTACGGTATCTCTTGGCTCTGCCTGAACTCGTGTAGGCGTTCGTCCAAGAGGTTGACAAGCTCGCGGTACATGTGGAGCACGATCTCGAGCACCAAGTGGGCTATTTCATCGAAGATCACCACCTCGAGGATGCGACGGCCATGTTCCTCAACTGCGCCCAAGTGGACACCTGGGCCAAGGAGGCGGTTGAGCCTACCGACCAACGCGTTGGCATCGAGCGGGCCGTGGACTAGGCGAACGACATGACCCATGCGAATGGCATGTCAGGCGTCTAGTGCAAGTATGGCGTGGACAGCCTCTAGTGCAAGTACGGTGCAGAGGTCCCGTGCCCACTCCTGGCAAGGAATGGGGGTACTGACGGGATGTGTACCCAGATGCGACACCCTATCGACAGTAGGCAAGCGCCGATGGATCCGCTCTTGCTGTGCAGCGCGCCGTGCCTCTCGCTATCTGGTGCTCCAACAGTCTCGTCGTGAGGCGAGCCGCAGTTTATCGGCGCGGACGTGCCTAGCTTGCTCTGCGGTGCACCATCGATAATGTTGTGCAGCGAGCTGCAGTCTCTCAGTGCTGACATTCCTATGTTGATCTGCGGCGCTGAAGCGCCATGCGCCAAGGGTCTGCTCAACCCTGGCGATGACGCGCATCACACCGTCGCCCATCGCGTTGTCGGGGAGCGCCGCGGCCTCGATGGGTCGTGGCGCCTTCTTTCCTCGTCGAGGTGGTTGATGGCAGAGGCGGCGCTTTGGTGGGTTGGCATGCTTGGAAAAGGTGGATGTGCTACAGGTTGCGCTTGTTGCCTCCTTGCGTCGCACCGCGTCTAGGTTTATGCGCAGTATTGCTGGGTGGCGGGAAACAAGTGGGGAAATGGTGGGAAACAGTGAAGTGTTCATAAAACGCCATCAATTAATGGAAACTTAGCATATAAGGAACACCGACCTATCACAAGAAGTAGATGATGATGAGATGAACACGGACCACACTAGGGAACCCGTCGGTGATGAATTCATCAATCACAAATGGTTGTACACTAGCAAGCATTTTCCCACAACACACGCGGCTTATTCTACCACAAATAGGTCAGATGGATCAACTGTATGCCACGTATATACATTGTCAAATAGTAATGCAGTAGACCTTCTTTAACATATGTTAAAAAATAAAATAAAATAAAACAAGGACCTCGAGGTTAAATTAACTCAAGGGATGGGTCATATTAGTCATTTAGTTAGACCAATATGACCCATCCTATTAGTTAATTTAACATCAACACAACTTCCCATCCAGTCACCCATCTGATGGTTGCTCCAGCCTGAGCACACATAACTTGAGAGTTCTCTTACATGATCTACTTGTGGAACAACTAGTCCTTGCTGATATAGGATGCCTCTTTGCATCCTTATGATGTATTCGAATGACCGCCCGTCCCCTAGTGGCCAATAGATGTTGTGTAGACACAGCATCTCACAAAGGTCATATTAGAAGCATTCTTCTGTGTTATTATTGGTCTTTGCACACATTTCTGATTAAAAAGCTTTTTGC
Source organism: Triticum aestivum (assembly GCF_018294505.1). NCBI lineage: Eukaryota > Viridiplantae > Streptophyta > Magnoliopsida > Poales > Poaceae > Triticum > Triticum aestivum. The sequence goes on along the minus strand of NC_057804.1, from coordinate 280,525,827 downwards.
CGCGTATCACACACATCTTGTTATATTGAACCATTGATGTTCTCTTATCTCAACGCAAATAGTTCATCCGAGGGAACCGCATGATATATCACACACCATGATCTGCCTGACCATTTCTTTTGTGTTGCCTAATCACAAATAGTTCATCCAAGTAAAGCGTATGTTGTATATCGCACACACCTTCATCTGGCAGCCCATTTCTTTTGTTCCTCCTCATCCCAAATAGTTAATTTAACTGAACCGTATGCCCTGCATCGCAGACGCAACAAAAGTCTGAACCGTGTTTGATGCATCCGTCATCACAAACGTTTTGCACCTTTTTTGGTTTTTTTACACCACTGTATGTGATTATTGCATCGCACACAATTTCGTCGAAGGGCCTCTGATCGTAGTGTCACATTAGCAGCATCCTGCAGTAGTGTTGACACGGACGTGATGCCTATATTCATGATCATTGCCTTAGATATCGTCATAACTTTGCACTTTTCTATCAACTGCTTGGCAGTAATTTCTTCACCCACCGTAATATTTTCTATCTTGAGAGAAGCCTGTAGTGAAACCTATGGCTCCAGGGTCTATTTTCCATCATATAAGTTTACGACCTACAATCTTAGTTTCCGATCTACTATTCTTGCAATCCTTTACTTTCTGTTCTATAAACCAAAAATACCAAAAATATTTACTTTATTGTTTTTCGATCTCTATTAGATCTCACTTTTGCATGTAACCATGAAGGGATTGACAACCCCTTTATCGCGTTGGGTGCATGTTTGTTTGATTGTTTGTGCAGGTATTCGGTGATTTGTGCGTTGTCTCCTACTGGATTGATACCTTGGTTCTCAAACTGAGGGAAATACTTATCTCTACTTTGCTACATCACCCTTTCCTCTTCAAAGGAAAAACCAACGCAAGCTCAAGAAGTGGTAACAAGATGTATAGAGGCGGTTGTAGTGGAGGCCGTCAAGGACTCGGCTCCTTCCAAGGAGGAAAAGAAAATTAAGAAAGCTGGAAAGGGCACTGACAAGGACCCTGGGAAGCGCACCTCTTCGAAGTGCGCGGCGCCCGGCAGTGACTTGCCAAAAAGTTCAGCTAGCAAAATATCAAAGGCTGCTCCTCCTACAGTGAAAAAGGTTCCGGCAAGGCATGATGGCACTGATGGTATGCAAGTCAAATGGGAAGTGGATACTTTGCATTGACTTCACTAACTTGAACAAAGCATGTCCAAAGGATCCCTTCCCCTTGTCGCACATCAATCAGATCGTTGACTCCACCTCAGGATGTGACTTGTTGTACTTCCTTGATGCATACTCTGGTTACTATCAGATCTTATTGGCTAAGGAAGATGAAGACAAAACTGTGTTTATTACCCCATGTGGCATGTACTGCTTTGTACGTATGACTTTCGGGCAAAAAGGTGTCGGTTCTACATTTGCAAGAAGCATGTAAATTGGTTTTGAGCCTCAGCTACACAGAAACATAGAAGCCTACATGCATAACATAGTGGTTAAGACGAGAGATAAGTATACGCTCATACAAGATTTGGAAGAACCTTTGTGAACCTGCAGAACATCAACTTGAAGCTCAACCCAGATAAATGTTTTTTTGGTGTTTTGTCTAGAAAGCTCCTTGGGTTCTTTGTATCTCAGTGAAGGTTAGAAACCAACCCCGACAAGTTCAAAGTAATAGACACTACTGGAATCAGAGGATTTGCCATCAGCCACTTTGTTGCCGTCTGCTAGCAGAGGACAAAGGAAGGCTTTGCCGTCAGCTTCAGAAAAAAGACGGCAAAGAACTAGCTAATGGGCAAAGATCATATTTGCCATCAACCAGTTCTTTTCCGTCTGCTAGCAGACCACAAAGACAAAGGCTCACCCACTAACTAGCAAACCCTAACGTCCCCCCTCTTTGTCGTCTACTAGCAGACGACAAAGAGCAAAATGGCACACGTCATAGACGGCAAACATTTAACTTAACTAACGATCACGCCCACCCTGTCTCGCTCTTTCTCTATTTCTCTTCCTCTTCCTCCCCGACGAGCACCGCCACCCCCACCACCTGCGGTCGCCCACCACCCCACCGCCACCGCGGCCCGGTCGCCCCCGCCGCCCTGCCAGGTCGGAACCCCCGCACCCCACCCCCCATGCCCCAACGCCCTGCCGCCCTCCCCCCGTCCCCATCGCCCCTGTCGCCTCTGCCGCCATGCCGCCCTGAAGCCCCGGCCGACTCCCTCTCTGATGAGCCAATTTTTATTTTTTTATTGTTTAATTGTTAGATTAGATTAGATATGTTAGTTGTTGGTTTAGTGCTAGATTAGATTATATTAGTTCTAGTTTTTAGTTAAATATTCATAATTAAAGGAAGTAAAAAAAGTTGCAAGAAGAAGAAGAAGAAGAAGAAGAAGAAGAAGAAGAAGAAGGGGGGAGAAGAAGAAGAAGAAAAGAAGAATATGTAGAAGGGGGAAGAAGAAGAAGAAGAAGAAGAGGAGGAGGAGGAGCAAGAGGAGGAGGAGGATGGGAGGAGGAGGAGGAGGAGGAGTAGTAGTAGTAGTAGAAGAAGAAGACGAAGAAGAAGAAGAAGAAGAAGAAGAAGAAGAAGAAGAAGAAGAAGAAGAAGAAGAAGAAGAAGAAGAAGAAGAAGAAGAAGAAGAAGAAGAAGAAGAAAACGACACCCTGAACCCGACCCCGACCCCGACATGACACCCCGACACTCCGACAGCCCAACACCCTGACACCCCTACACCACCACACCCAAGCACGACACCGCGGACACCCCGACCCCTACATGACACCCCGACAACACGACCCCCAGACACGACACCCCCCGACACCTCTTCGGCCTCCTATTAACCGAAAAGGTGCTTGTTGGCCTTCTAGAGGCCAACGACGAAATATTTGTTATGTATTATGAGTTAGGACAAATATTTTTTGATTTTGTTACAAAAAAACATCATATTTCTGTGTGGATTGGTTGGATTTAAATGTGCAGTTATTTTGTCGCTGCGAGGGTCTATTGTTCGATGACCTCCCCGTGCGTTCGACGAGCTCCGCACCTGCGTTCGTGGGTGAGCACAAATGACATCTCCTCATCCCCCTTTATTTGCTCTGTTTTGGTCTTCCTGTCGATGGAACTTGCTAGCTATAGGTGTCTTCAATCATCAATATGCGTGACCACTATGTGTATCCCATTCGAAAGGGTTACATCTATAATTATGCATGCATTAGCATATTTATGACCGTGATTCTTTCGAATTGTCCAACATTATCCAAGGACAGCCCGATTATGTATAGATTGGGTTTGTTTCCCATATGCTCTACTCCAGATCCGATGCAGAATTTTGAATGTGCCTCCCTGTTGTTCTCAGGGTACACATCCTATCTGATTATTGCCGAGACGAGGATCAGGAGAATAGTGGGGAGGTGATGCCGAAATTCTGCATCTGATCTAGAGCAAAGCATGGGAAAACGAACCAAATCTACACATAATAGGGTGGGATTAGGACCTATCTTTACCTCCATTCCAAGTCTTAGCCCAAGAGAGAGAAGAGAGGCATACCCGAGTGGTGAAGGAGTCATTAGAGGAGGAGTAATCGCTGGAGAGGTATTCGAAGAAGACCATGGCGACCATGGCGGTAGGATGCGAGATGGCGAGAGCGAGGAAGCAAGCGAGGAAGCGGCTATAGCTTAGGAAGGAAGGAAGGAAGGGGGAAACATAGGAAATGTGATTTGTGGTCGGGGGAAAAAGGGGTTGGGGAGGGGGAGGGCAGATATTTCGGCAGTGGACCAAAAATTTCGAAATGTGAAGGGAAACTTTGCGCGCGGTGCCGCTGGACACCATTCACTTTGAACGATAGTGTGCATTGCAAATGATTCTTCTGCTTAACGCACATGGGATGAGTTTGATAATTCAAATTTTGGTGGAAATTTTCCCGGGTACGTCATTGCAGAATTTTACATCGCTTGCTAATTTGGGCACAAAAAAGAGCGTACAGCACACAGACCAGACTTATCGAATCAAGAAATTTTAGTAATTAAACAGAGCCAGTTCACCTAAACATTGCTCTAAAAAAAGACCAGCATTAAAAACAAAGCCTAAGTACGAATAATTTTAACAAAACCACCTCCGTGCCGCCCTATGCATCCCTAGTGTGAGATGAGACGTCGATGACTTGTCCTGGCGACATGCCTCCCTTGGTTGACTCCACGTGCCCCCTGCTGAAGTCGACCGCGTCCTCGTCCTCGTCCTCATCCTCGCCACCTCCCTCAAGGTTGTATTTATCGCAGTAGTGGCTGCGCCAGAGCTCAAGTTGGTACTCCACCGCTGACTCCTTGACGGACATACTCTTCTCTACCTCGACTTGGGCAACGCGGAACTCCTCCCCCCGGCGCTCCTCGATCTCCGCCTCCTCCTCCATCTCTAGCTCACACTCGACGACCTCATGAGGAAGCAGGTGCTCCATGGCAACCACCGCCTTTTCGGACGTCGACTGCACGCTGGATTCCCTGGTGGCCTGATACGTCTCCAACGTATCTATAATTTTTGATTGCTCCATGCTACTTTATCTACTGTTTTGGACTATATTGGGCTTTATTTTCCACTTTTATATTACTTTTGGGACTAACCTATTTAACCGGAGACCCAACCAAGAATTGCTATTTTTTGCCTATTTCAGTGTTTCGAAGAAACAAAATATCAAACGGAGTCCAAACGGAATGAAACCTTCGGGATCGTGATTTTCCAACCGAACGTGATCCAAGAGACTTGGACCCTACTCCAAGCAGTGCCCGAGGAGGTCACGAGGGTGGAGGGCGCCCCCCTGGGCGCGCCCCCTACCTCGTGGGCCCCTCAACGCTCCACCGACGTACTCCTTCCTCCTATATATACCTACGTATACCCGAACGATCAAAACAGGAGCCAAAAACCTAATTCCACTGCCGCAACCTTCTGTATCCACGAGATACCATTTTGGGGCCTGTTCCGGAGCTCCGCCGGAGGGGGCATCCACCATGGAGGGCTTCTACATCATCACCATAGCCCCTCAGATGAAGTGTGAGTAGTTTACTTCAGACCTTCGGGTCCATAGCTAGTAGCTAGATGGCTTCTTCTCTCTTTTTGGATCTCAATACAATGTTCTCCCGCTCTCTTGTGGAGATCTATTCGATGTAATCTTCTTTTTGTGGTGTGTTTGTTGAGACCAATGAATTATGGGTTAATGATCCAGTATTATCTATGGAAAATATTTGATTCTTCTCTGAATTCTTTTATGTATGATTGAGTTATCTTTGCAAGTCTCTTTGAATTATCCTTTTTGGTTTGGCCAACTAGATTGGTAGGTTTTGCAATGGGAGAAGTGCTTAGCTTTGGGTTCAATCTTGCGGTGTCCTTACCCAGTGACAGAAGGGGCAGCAAGGCACGTATTGTATTGTAACCATCGAGGATAACAAGATGTTGTTTTATCATATTGCATGAATTTATCCCTCTACATCATGTCATCTTTCTTACGGCGTTACTCTGTTTTTAACTTAATACTCTAGATGCATGTTGGATAGCAGTTGATGAGTGGAGTAATAGTAGTAGATACAGAATCGTTTCGATATACCTGTTTTGGACATGATGCCTATATACATGATCATTGCCTAGATATACTCATAACTATGCTCAATTCTTTCAATTGCTCAACAGTAATTTGTTCACCCACCATAGAATACTTATGCTCTTGAGAGAAGCCACTAGTGAAACCTATGGCCCCCGGGTCTATTCTCATCATACCAATCTATATCACTTTATTTAGTTGCTTTGTTTTTACTTTGTCTTTACTTTTTACTTTGCATCTATCTATCAGAAATACCAAAAATATTATCTCTATCAGATCTCACTCTCGTAAGTGAACATGAAGGGATTGACAACCCCTAAGCGTTGGTTGTGAGTTGCTATCGTTTTGTGTAGGTACGAGGGACTTGTGCGTGGTCTCCTACTAGATTGATACCTTGGTTCTCAAAAACTGAGGAAAATACTTACGTTACTTTGCTGCATCATCCTCTCCTCTTCGGGGAAATCCAACGCAATGCTCAAGAGGTAGGAAGAAGAATTTCTATCACCGTTGCCGGGGAGGCTCACGCAAGCAAGTCATCAAACCAAGTACCCATCGCATTCCTGTCTCTCGCATTACATTATTTGCCATTTGCCTCTCGTTTTCCTCTCCCTCACTTCACCCTTGCCATTTTATTTGCCCTCTCTTTCCCAATCTCCTCATCCTTTCCCTTTTTTGTTTTCTTTCTTTCGCCTTGCTTCTGTTGCCGCTATGTCTGAAATTGGGGAGATTGTTGTCGATATGGACAATAATGATAACGCAGAAAATCCCGAGGCTCCGGCCGATGAACCCCATATCTTGCATACTAAAAAGTTTCCAATCGGTAGTGGTAACATCATTGGCAAGGGTGTTATTCAAGATTTCTTTACTTGTGCCGGTGCTTTACCTTCCATTGGTTGTTCTATTCTTCATAGAACTAGTAGTCTTGCGGATGCTATAGCTATGCTTGTGGTTGAACTTGAAAGAAAATTTATGCACATGCACCCTTGCATACAGAGAATTTTCTTAGAATTCTCTAATATTGAGCACTCTTCTATTAAACACGCCGTTACTATCTTTTTGGCTCATGAATTTAGATTTATCATAAGAGAAGCCAAAGAAATCTTTGCGCACTATAGGGTGGATGCCGGTCGTCCACCCATAGAAGCAATCCTCTATGATCAAGAGGAAATTAGACGTTTTCAATCTTCGGACTATGTCGCTTTCAATGAGAACCTTAGAAAAAAGGTCCCTATCAATGTCTTGGTTGATTGCATTAATGAGCTGAATAATGATTTTGCCCTTAGAAATAATGAGCTAGGATACTCCCTCGAGTATAAGCTCACAAGATTTTGTCAAAAGAATCTAGGATGCTGAAATCATTCTTTTGTCATATTGCCATTGCATGATCATGTAGTTGACATCGTATTTGTGGCAAATCCACCATGCATTATTTTCCATACATGTCACTCTTGATTCATTGCACCAGTACACCGCCGGAGGCATTTATATAGAGTCATGTATTTTTCTAAGTTTCGAGTTGTAATCCTTATGTTGTAATCAATAGAAGTGTGATGATCATCATTATTAGAGCATTGCCCAAATAATAAAAAAAAGGAGAAAGGCCAAAAGAAAAAAAAAGAAAGGCCAAAAAAAAGTATATAAAAAGGGCAATGCTACTATCTCTTTTTCCACACTTGTGCTTCAAAGTAGCACCTAGTTCTTCATGTAGTCTCATATATTGTGCTTCAAAGTAGCACCTTATTCATCATGTAGTTATTCTCATATATTGTGCTTCAAAGTAGCACCTTGTTCCTCATGTAGTGAGTCACATAAGTTGTCTTTTCATACTAGTGGGAATTTTCCATTATAGAACTTGGCTTGTATATTCCTACGATGGGCTTCCTCAAATGCCCTAGGTCTTAGTGAGCAAGCAAGTTGGATGCACACCCACTAGTTTTCTTTTGTTGAGCATTCATAGCTCTAGTGCATCCATTGCATGGCAATCCCTACTCCTCATGTTGACATCAATTGATAGGCATCTCCATTGCCCATTGATTATCCTCGTCAATATGAGACTTTCTCCTTTTTTTGTCTTCTCCGCACAATCCCCATCATCATATTCTATTCCACCCATAGTGCTATATCCATGGCTCACGCTCATGTATTGCGTGAAGATTGAAAAAAGTTTGAGATTATTTAAGTATGAAACAATTGCTTGGCTTTTCATCGGGGGTATAGAAGTTGGGAACATCTTTGTGTGACGAAAATGAAGCATAGCGTAACTATATGATTTTGTAGGGATGAACTTTCTTTTGCCATGTTATTTTAAGAAGACATGATTGCTTTGATTAGTATGCTTGAAGTATTATTATTTTTGTGTCAATATGAACTTTTGTCTTGAATCTTTCGAATCTGAATATTCATGTCACAATTAAGAAGATTTACATTCAAATTATGCCAAAGTATCACTCCGCATAAAAAATTCTTTTTTATCATTTACCTACTCGAGGACGAGCAGGAATTAAGCTTGGGGATGCCTGATACGTCTCCAATGTATCTATAATTTTTGATTGCTCCATGCTTCTTTATCTACTGTTTTAGACTATATTGGGCTTTATTTTCCACTTTTATATTACTTTTGGGACTAACCTATTTAACCGGAGGCCCAGTCCAGAATTGCTGTTTTTTGCCTATTTCAGTGTTTCGAAGAAACAGAATATCAAACGGAGTCCGAACGGAATTAAACCTTCGATGTCGTGATTTTCCAACCGAACGTGATCCAGGAGACTTGGACCCTACTCCGAGCAGTGCCCGAGGAGGTCACGAGGGTGGAGGGCGCCCCCCTGGGCGCGCCCCCCTACCTCGTGGGCCCCTCGACGCTCCACCGACGTACTCCTGCCTCCTATATATACCTACGTATCCCCGAACGATCAGAACAGGAGCCAAAAACCTAATTCCACCGTCGCAACCTTCAGTATCAACGAGATCCCATATTGGGGCCTATTCCAGAGCTCCGCCGGAGGGGGCATCCACCATGGAGGGCTTCTACATCATCACCATAGCCCCTCCGATGAAGTGTGAGTAGTTTACTTCAGACCTTCGGGTCCATAGCTAGTAGCTAGATGGCTTCTTCTCTCTTTTTGGATCTCAATACAATGTTCTCCCCCTCTCTTGTGGAGATCTATTCGATGTAATCTTCTTTTGGCGGTGTCTTTGTTGAGACCGATGAATTATGGGTTTATGATCCAGTATTATCTATGGAAAATATTTGATTCTTCTCTGAATTCTTTTATGTATGATTGAGTTATCTTTGCAAGTCTCTTCGAATTATCCTTTTTGGTTTGGCCAACCAGATTGGTAGTTTTTGCAATGGGACAAGTGCTTAGCTTTGGGTTCAATCTTGCGGTGTCCTTACCCAGTGACAGAAGGGGTAGCAAGGCACGTATTGGATTGTTGCCATCGACGATAACAAGATGTTTTTTTATCATATTGCATGAATTTATCCCTCTACATCATGTCATCTTGCTTACGGCGATACTCTATTTTTAACTTAATACTCTAGATGCATGCTGGATAGCGGTCGATGAGTGGAGTAATAGTAGTAGATGCAGAATCGTTTCGATCTACTTGTTTTGGATGAGATGCCTATATACATGATCATTGCCTAGATTTACTCATAACTATGCTCAATTCTGTCAATTGCTCAACAATAATTTGTTCACCCACCGTAGAATATTTATGCTCTTGAGAGAAGCCACTAGTCAAACCTATGGCCCCCGGGTCTATTCTCATCATATCAATCTATATCACTTTATTTACTTGCTTTGTGTTTACTTTGCCTTTACTTTTTACTTTGCATCTATCTATCAAGAATACCAAAAATATTATCTCTATCAGATCTCACTCTCGTACGTGACCGTGAAGGGATTGACAACCCCTAAGAGTTGGTTGCGAGTTGCTATCGTTTTGTGTAGGTACGAGGGACTTGTGCGTGGTCTCCTACTGGATTGATACCTTGGTTCTCAAAAACTGAGGGAAATACTTACGCTACTTTGCTGCATTATCCTCTCCTCTTCGGGGAAATCCAACATAGTGCTCAAGAGGTAGCATGGCCTAGAATATCTTGGCGTGGATGGACATGACCCGGCCCAGGGCGACATCGACGGCATGGACGACAGCTCGAGCGCTCTCGGTGTTTGCATCCGCCGTCGCAGCAGCAGCTACAGCCGTCTCGGCAAAAGCGGCCACGCTCAATGGGATGTGATGTCACTCTCGGTGCAGGAGGCAACACTCGGCGGGGTGGGGGGGGGGGACGCGGCCATCGTACGAGCCTTCATGAAGCATTTCCACAACGTCATCTTTGCAAGAAGGGGTGCGGGAATGGGGATCGGGATTTGTGGATTCGGGGTTGCCGGTACTGGAGTAGACGAGCCGACGAAGCTTAAGGAGGAAGACTTAAATCGTCCCAGAAATTTTCATCGCAAATGATTCCTACAAAACAACTCTGTTTGATGTTGTACATATTTTTTATTATCTGTGAAAGACGAATTTGGAGTAAAGTGGCAATAGATGGTGTTTTAAATGTACGAGAAAATTTGTAGTACTAATCCAACTGTCAATTTTGGAAATTTCAGGGGTCATTTGACCTTTGAAGACATTTAAGTGATTTTCTAGTCATTTAATGACCCTAATTAAAATTTGAACTACATGTACATGCAACAGCTAACCATAACAATTTCAAAAGTCATATTTTCTATACATGTGTGCGATTTATTCCATGTGCAGTAAATTGGAAGGAATTTTCAAACATATTGGTCTAACGGGTATGACACAATTAAGCATGGAGTGCCATGACATTTAAATTCTAACAAAATGAAAAAACATTAGAAACACATGAAACCTTGGTTGATGTAATGTCATGCTACCAAGTTGATGTGGTGAAAATTTTGGCATGTTTGACGAAAGTTTGGACACACACCCTCACAAACCGGAGCAACTCACTAGAAGGCTCGTGGTTCCAAGAGGGAACAATGCATGTTTCATGATGAATAGGAGATAGCTTCCTCTTACGGCCATCAAAATTTTTCTACGTGTAACATGCACTAATACAACTGTCATGTGAAAATTTGGAAAATTTCAGGGGTTGGTTGACCTTTTAAAGAAATTTAAGTGATTTTCTAGCCATTTAATCACCATAATTCAAATTAGAACTACATCTACATGCAATGACTAACCATAACGGTTTGAAGAATCATATTTGTATACTTCTGTGCGACTTAATTCCATGTGCGGAAAATTAAAAGGAATTTTCAAACATATTAGTCTCACGGCATGGACACATGCATGGAGTGCCATCGAGTTTTAATCCAAAAAATTAAAAAATGATCAGAAAAACATGAAACCTTGATTGATGTCATGTCATGCCACCAAGATGATGTGGTAAAAAAATTGTCCTGTTTGAAAAAGTTTGGACACACACCCCGCACAAACCGGAGCAACTCACTAGAAGGCTCGTGGTTCCGAGATGGAACAATGCATGTTTGATGATGAATGGGAGATAACTTCCTCTTACATCCTTCAAATTTTTTTCAACGTGTAACGTCCACAAATAGAAATTTCATGTGAAAATTTGGAAAATTTCAGGTGCCATTTGACCATTGAAGACATTTAACTGAATTTTTTCTAGCCATTTAATGACCGTAATTCAAATCAGAACTACACGTACTTGCAACAGCTAACCATAACGGTTTGAAAATCATATTTGCGTACTTGTGTGCGAGTTAATTCCATGTGCCCAAAATTAGAAGGAATTTTCTAACATATTGGTCTCACGACATGGACACTACATGCATGGAGTGCCATGGCATTTTAATTCCAAAAAACTAAAAAATGATCAGAAAGACATGAAACTTTGCATGATTTAATGTCATGCCACCTACATGATGTGGTAAAAAATTGTCCTGTTTGACGAAAGTTTGGACACACACCCCGCACAAACCAGAGCAACTCACTAGAAGGCTCGTGGTTCCGAGAGGGAACAATGCTGACGAACGGGAGATAGCTTCCTCTTACGGACTTTAAAAAATTTCTACGTGTAACGTGCACAAATACAACTCATGTCATATTTTGGAAAATTTCAAGGGTCATTTGACCTTTTGAAGACATTTAAGTGATTTTCTAGCCATTTAATGACCGTAATTCAAATTAGAACTACATGGACATGCAGCGGCTAACCATAACAGTTTGAAAAATAATATTTGTGTACTAGTGTGGGATTTAATTCCATGTGCAGTAAATTAGAAGGAATTTACAAACATATTGGTCTCACGGCATGGACACATGCATGGAGTGCCATGGCATTTTAATTCCAAAAAATGATGAGAAAACATGAAACCTTGCTTGATGTAATGTCATGCGACCAAGATGATCTGGTCAAAAATTTGACCTGATTGACGAAAGTTTGGACTCACACCCCTCACAAACTGGAGCAACTCAATAGAAGGCTCGTGGTCCCAACAGGGAACAATGCATGTTTGATGATGAATGGGAGATAGGTTCCTCTTATGGATTTCAAAAAATTTCTACGTGTAACGTGCACGAATACAACTGTCATGTCAAAATTTGGAAAATTTCAAGGGTCATTTAACCTTTTGAAGACATTTAAGTGTTTTTCTAGCGATTTAATGACCGTAATTCAAATTAGAACTACATGTAGATACAACGGCTAATCATAACGGTGTAAAAAGTCATATTTGTGTACTTGTGTGCTAGTTAATTCTATGTGTAGTAAATTAGAAGGAATTTTCAAACATATTGGTCTCATGGCATGGACACATGCATGGAGTGCCATGGCATTTTAATTCCAAAAAATTAAAAATGATCAAAAAACATGAAACATTGCTTGATGTAATGTCATGCCACCAAGTTGATGTGGTAAAAAAAATTGCCTGTTTTACGAAAGTTTGGACACACACCGCTCACAAACCGGAGCAACTCACTGGAAGGCTCATTGTTCCGAGAGGGAACAATGCATGTTTGTTGACGAATGGGAGATAGCTTCCTCTTACGGCATTCAAAATTTTTCTACGTGTAACATGCACTAATACAACTGTCTTGTGAAATTTTGGAAAATTTTAGGGGTCATTTGACCTTTTGAAGACATTTAAGTGATTTTAAAGCTATTTAATTACTGTAATTCAAATTTGAGCTACATGTACATGCAACAGCTAACCATAACGGTTTGAAAAATCATATTTGTGTACTTGTGTGCGAGTTAATTCCATGTGCAGCAAATTAAAAGGAATTTCCTAACATATTGGTCTCCCGACATGGACACTACATGCATGGAGTGCCATGGCATTTTTATTTGAAAAAAATAAAAAATGATCAGAAAGACATGAAACTTTGCTTGATTTAATGTCATGCCACCAAGATGATGTGGTAAAAAAATTGTCTTGTTTGATGGAAGTTTGGACACACACCCCTCATAAACCGGAGCAAGTCATGGTTCCGAGAGGGAACAATGCATATTTCATGATGAACGGGAGATAGCTTGCTCTTACGCCCTTCAAAATGTTTCTACGTGTAACGTGCACTAATACAACTGTCATGTGAAAATTTGGAAAATTTCAGGGATCATTTGACCTATTGAAGACATTTGAGTGATTTTATAACCATTTAATGACCGCAATTCAAATTTCAACTAGATCTATATGCAACGGCTAACCATAACTGTTTGAAAACTCATATTTGTGTACTTTTGTGCGAGTTAATACCATGTGCAACAAATTAAAAGGAATTTTCAAACATATTGGTCTCACGGCAAGGACACATGCATGGAGTGCCATGGCATTTTAATTCCAAAAAATTAAAAATGATCAGAAAAACATGAAACCTCGCTTGATGTAATGTCATGCCACCAGGATGATGTGGTAAAAAATTGTCATGTTTGACGAAAGTTTGGACCCACAAACCGGAGCAACTCACTAGAAGGCTCGTGGTTCCGAGAGGGAACGATGCATGTTTGATGATGAACAGGAGATAGCTTCGTCTTACGGCCTTCAATTTTTTTTCAACATGTAACGTGCACTAAGACAACTGTCATGTGAAAATGTGGATAATTTTAGGGGTGACTTGACCTTTTGAAGACATTTAAGTGATTTTTTAGCCATTTAATGACCGTAATTCAAATTAGAACTACATGTACATGCAACGCTAACCATATCGGTTTGAAAAATCATATTTATGTAGTTGTGTGTGAGTTAATTCCATGTGTAGCAAATTAGAATGGATTTTTCAAACATATTGGTCTCACGACATGGACACTACATGCATGGAGTGCCATGGCATTTAATTCCAAAAAACTAAAAAATGATCAGAAAAACATGAAACTTTGCTTGATGTAGTGTCATGCCACCAAGATGATGTGGTAAAACAATTGTCTTGTTTGACGAAAGTTTGGAAAGTTTGGACACACACCGCTCACAAACCGGAGCAACTCACTAGAAGTCTCGTGGTTCCGAGAGGGAACAATGCATGTTTGATGACGAACGGGAGATAGCTTTCCTCTTACGGCCTACTAATATTTTCTACGTCTAACATGCACTAATACAGCTGTCATGCCAAAATTTGGAAAATTTCAAGGGTCACTTAAACTTTTGAAGACATTTAATTGATTTTCTAGCCATTTAATGATAGTAATTCAAATTAGAACTACATGTAGATGCAACGGCTAACCATAACAGTTTGAAAAACCATATTTGTGTACTTGTGTGTGAGTTAATTTGATGTGCAGTAAATTGGAAGGAATTTTCAAACATATTGGTCTCATGGCATGGACACATGCATGGAGTGCCATGGCATTTTAATTCCAAAAAATTAAAAAATGATCGAAGAAACATGAAACCTTGCTTGATGCAATGTCATGCCACCAAGTTGATGTGGTAAAACAATTGGCCTGTTTTACGAATGTTTGGACACACACCCCTCATAAACTGGAGCAACCCACTAGAAGTCTCGTGGTTTCGAGAGGGAACAATGCATGTTTGTTGACGAATGGGAGATAGCTTCCTCTTACGGCATTTAAAATTTTTCTACGTGTAACATGCACTAATAAAACTGTCTTGTGAAAAATTCGAAAATTTCAGGGGTCATTTGACCTTTTGAAGACATTTAAATGATTTTATAGCCATTTAATGACCATAATTCAAATTTGAACTACATATACATGCAACGGCTAACCATAACGGTTTGAAAAATCATATTTGTGTACTTATGTGTGAGTTAATTCCATGTGCAGCAAATTAAAAGGAATTTTCCAACATATTGGTCTCATGACATGGACACTACATGCATGGAGTGCCATAGCATTTTAATTCCAAAAAGCTAAAAAAACTTTGCTTGATTTAATGTCATGCCACCAAGATGATATGGTAAAAAAATTGTCCTGTTTGATGAAACTTTGGACACACACCCCTCACAAACCGGAGCAACTCACTAGAAGACTCGTGGTTCCGACAGGGAATAATGCATGTTTGATGGCGAATGGGAGATAGCTTGCTCTCACATACTTTAAATTTTTTCTACGTGTAACGTTCCCAAATAAAATTGTCATGTCAAAATTTGGAAAATATCAAGGGTCATTTGACCTTTTGAAGACAGTTAAGTAATTTTCTAGCCATTTAATGACCATAATTTAAATTAGAACTACATGTAGATGCAATGGCTAACCATAACGGTTTGAAAAATGATATTTTTGTAATTGTGTGCGAGTTAATTACATGTGCAGTAAATTAGAAGGAATTTTCAAACATATTTGTCTCACGGCATGGAGACATGCATGGAGTGCCATGGAATTTTATTTCCAAAAAATTAAAAATGATCAGAAAAACATGAAACATTGCTTGATGTAATGTCCTACCACCATGAGGGATGTGGTAGTTTGGACACACACCCCTCACAAATCGGAGCAACTCAAAAGAAGGCTCGTGGTTCCGAGAGGGAACAATGCATGTTTGATGATGAACGGGAGATAGCTTCCTCTTACGGACTTCAAAAAATTTCTACATGTAACGTACACTAACACAACTGTCATGTCAAAATTTGGAAAATTTCAAGGGTCATTTGACCTTTTGAAGACATTTAGGTCTTTTTCTAGCCATTTAATGACCGTAATTCAAATTTGAACTACATCTACATGCAACAGCTAACCATAACGGTTTGAAAAATCATATTTGTGTACTTATGCATGAGTTAATTCCATGTGCACTAAATTGGAAGGAATTTTAAAACATATTGGTCTCACGGCATGGACACATGCATGGAGTACCATGGCATTTTAATTCCAAAAAAATAAAAAATGATCAGAAAAACATGAAACCTTGCTTGATGTAATGTCATGCCACCAAGTTGATGGGGTAAAAAAGTTGGCCTGTTTTACTAAAGTTTGGACACACACCCCTTACAAACTGCAGCAACTCACTAGAAGGCTTGTGGTTCTGAGAGGGAACAATGCATGTTTGTTGACGAACGGGAGATAGCTTCCTCTTACGCCATTCAAAAAATTTCTACGTGTACTGTGCACTAATACAACTGTGATGTGAATATTTGGAAAATTTCAGGGGTCATTTAACCTTTCGAAGATATTCAAGTGATTTTATAGCCATTTAATGATCGTAATTAAAATTTCAACTACATCTACATGCAACAACTAACCATATCGGTTTGAAAAATCATATTTGTGTACTTGTGTGCGAGTTAATTCCATATCCAGCAAATTAAAAGGAATTTTCAAACATATTGGTCTCACGGCATGGACACATGCATGGAGTGCCATGGCATTTTAATTCCAAAATATTAAAAAATGATCAGAAAAACATGAAACCTTGCTTGATGTAATGTCATGCCACCAAGATGATGTGGTAAAAAAATCATCATGTTTGACGAAAGTTCGGACACACACCCCGCACAAACCAGAGCAACTCACTAGAAGGCTCGTGGTTCCGAGAGGGAACAATGGATGTTTGATGATGAATGGGAGATAGCTTCCTCTGACGGCCTTCAATTTTTTTTCAACATGTAACATGCACTAATACAACTGCCATGTGGAAATTTGGAAAATTTCAGGCATCATTTGACCTTTTGAAGAAATTTAAGTGATTTTCTAGCCATTTAATAACCGTAATTCAAATTAGAACTACATGTACATGCAACGGCTAACGATAACGGTTTGAAAAATCATATTTGTGTACTTGTGTGCGAGTTAATTCCATGTGTAGCAAATTAGAAGGAATTTACAAACATATTGGTCTCACGACATGGACACTACATGCATGGAGTGCCATGGCATTTTAATTCCAAAAACTAAAAAATGATCAGAAAAACATGAAACTTTGCTTGATGTAATGTCATGCCAGCAAGATGATGTGGTAAAAAAATTGTCCTATTTGTCGAAAGTTTGGACACAGAACCCTCACAAACCGGAATAACTCACTAGAAGGCTCGTGGTTCCGAGAGCGCACAGTGCATGTTTGATGACAAACGGGAGAGAGCTTCCTCTTACGGCCTTCAAAAAATTTCTACGTGTAACATGCACTACTACAACTGTCATGTCAAAATTTGGAAAATTTCAAGGGTCATTTAACCTTTTGAAGACATTTAAGTGAATTTCTAGCCATTCAATGACCGTAATTCAAATTAGAACTACATGTGCATGCAACGGCTAACGATAGCGGTTTGAAAAATAATATTTGTGTACTTGTGTTCGTGTTAATTCCATGTGAAGTAAATTAGATGGAATTTTCGAACATATTGGTCTCTTGGCATGGACACATGCATGGAATGCCATGGCATTTTAATTCCAAAAAAAGAAAAAATGATCAGAAAAACATAAAACCTTGCTTGATGTAATGTCATGCCGCCAAGTTGACGTGGTAAAAAAATTGGCCTGATTGACCGTTTGGATACACACCCTCACAAACAGGAGCAACTTAATAGAAGGCTCGTGCTTCCAAGAGGGAACAATGCATGTTTGATGATGAACTGGAGATAGCTTCCTCTCACGAACTTCAAAAAATTTATACGTGTAACATGCACTAATACAACTGTCATGTCAAATTTCAGAAAATTTCAACGGTCATTTGATCTTTTGAAGAAGTTTAAGTGTTTTTCTAGCCATTTAATGACCGTAAATCAAATTTGAACTACATCTACATGCAATAGCTAACCATAACGGTTTGAAATATCATATTTGTGTACTTATGTGCGAGTTAATTCCATGTGCAGTAAATTAGAAGGAATTTTCAAACATATTGATCTCACGGCATGGACAGATGCATGGAGTACCATGGCATTTTAAGTCCAAAAAACTAAAAAATGATCAGAAAGACATGAAACCTTGCTTGGTGTAATATCATGCCACCAACTTTATGTGGTAATGAATTTGGCCTGTTTGACGAAAGTTTGGACACACACCCCTCATAGACCGGAGCAACTCACTAGAAGGCTCGTGGTTTCGAGAGGGAACGATGCATGTTTGTTGATGAAGGGGAGCTAGCTTCCTCTTACGGCCTTCAAAATTTTGTCTATGTGTGGCGTGTACTAATACAACTGTCATGTGAAAATTTGGAAAAATTCAGGGGTCATTTGACCTTTCGAAGATATTTAAGTGAGTTTATAGCCACTTAATGATCATAATTAAAATTTCAACTACATCTACATGCAACAACTAACCATATCGGTTTGAAAAAATCATATTTGTGTACTTGTGTGCGAGTTAATTCCATATGCAGCAAATTAAAAGGAACTTTCAAACATATTGGTCTCACGACATGGACACTACATGCATGGAGTGCCATGCATATGGAAGGAATTTTCAAACATATTGGTCTCATGGCATGGACACATGCATGGAGTGCCATGGCATTTTAATTCCAAAATATTAAACAATGATCAAAAAAACATGAAACCTTGCTTGATGTAATGTCATGCCACCAAGATGATGTGGTAAAAAAATCGTCATGTTTGACGAAAGTTCGGACACGCACCCCGCACAAACCAGAGCAACTCACTAGAAGGCTCGTGGTTCTGAGAGGGAACAATGGATGTTTGATGATGAACGGGAGATAGCTTCCTCTTACGGCCTTCAATTTTTTTTTCAACATGTAACGTGCACTAATACAACTGTCATGTGGAAATTTGGAAAATTTCAGGCGTCATTTGATCATTTGAAGAAATGAAACCTTGCTTGATGTAATGTCATGCCACCAACTTTATGTGGTAATGAATTTGGCCTGTTTGACGAAAGTTTGGACACACGCCCCTCATAGACCGGAGCAACTCACTAGAAGGCTCATGGTTTTGAGAGGGAACGATGCATGTTTGTTGACGAAGGGGAGCTAGCTTCCTCTTACGGCCTTCAAAATTTTTTCTACGTGTGGCGTGCACTAATACAACTGTCATGTGAAAAATTGGAAAAATTCAGGGGTCATTTGACCTTTTGAAGACATTTAAGTTATTTTCTAGCCATTTAATGACCGTAATTCAAATTTGAACTACAATTACATGCGACGGCTAACCATAACGTTTTGAAAAATCATATTCGTGTACTTGTCTGCGAGTTAAAAAATCATTAGACGATGTAAATATCTGGTGATCAAAAAAGAGAATGTAAAATCTGGCAAGACAACCGGCCCCACACGATTGGCACTCTATTTGCGCCACGAGATTTGAAAGGTGAATGGCGGGTGATACGTCTCCAACGTACCTACAATTTTTTATTGTTCCATGCTATTATATTACCCCTTTTGCATGTTTATGGGCTTTATTTTACACATTTATATCATTTTTGGGACTAACCTACTAACCGGAGGCCCAGCCCATATTGTTGTTTTTTTGCCTATTTCAGTATTTCGAAGAAAAGGAATATCATACGGAGTCCAAACGGAATGAAACCTTCGGGAGCATGATATTTGGAACGAATGTGGTCCAGAGGACTTGGAGTGCAAGTCAAGAGGTAGCCGAGGCTTCCACGAGATAGGAGGGCGCCTCCCCCCTATAGGGCGCGCCCCCTGTCTCGTGGGCCCCTCGGGCGTTTACCGATGTACTTCTTCCTCCTTTATAAACTTACGTACCCCGAAAACATCCAGAGAGCCAACGAAACACAATTTCCACCGCCGTAACCTTCTGTATCCGCGAGATCTCATCTTGGAGCCTTCACCGGCACTCTGCCGGAGGGGGAATCGACCACGGAGGGCTTCTGCATCAACATCCTTGCCCCTCCGATGAGTTGTGAGTAGTTTACCACAGACCTACGAGTCCATAGTTATTAGCTAGATGTCTTCTTCTCTCTTTTTGTATCTCAATACAATGTTCTCCCCCTCTCTTGTGGAGATCTATTCGATGTAAACTCTTTTTGCGGTGTGTTTGTCGAGTCCGATGAATTGTGGGTTTATGATCAAGTTTATCTATGAATAATATTTGAATATTGACTGAATTCTTTTATGTATGATTGAGTTATCTTTGCAAGTCTCTTTGAATTATCAGTTTGGTTTGGCCTACTAGATTGATCTTTCTTGCCATGGGAGAAGTGCTTAGCTTTGGGTTCAATCTTGCGGTGTCCTTTCCCGGTGACAGCAGGGGCAGCAAGGCACGTATTGTATTGTTTCCATCGAGGATAACAAGATGGGGTTTATATCACATTGCTTGAGTTTATCCCTCTACATCATGTCATCTTGCTTAATGCGTTACTCTGTTCTTATGAACTTAATACTCTAGATGCAGGCAGGAGTCGGTCGATGTGTGGAGTAATAGTACTAGATGCAGGCAGGAGTCGGTCTACTTGTCACAGACGTGATGCCTATATACATGATCATGCCTAGATAATCTCATAATTATTCGCTTTTCTATCAATTGCTCGACAGTAATTTGTTCACCCACCGTAATTCTTATGCTATCTTGAGAGAAGCCACTAGTGAAACATATGGCCCCCGGGTCTATCTCTTATCATATTTGCTTCCAATCTACTTTTATTTGCATCTTTACTTTTTGCATCTATATTATAAAATACCAAAAATATATTTATCTTATCATACTATCTCTATCAGATCTCACTTTCACATGTGACCGTGAAGGGATTGACAACCCCTTTATTGCGTTGGTTGCGAGTTCTTTGTTTGTTTGTGTAGGTGCGTGGGACTTTTTAGGAGCCTCCTACTGGATTGATACCTTGGTTCTCAAAAACTGAGGGAAATGCTTACGCTACTATTGCTGCATCACCCTTTCCTCTTCAAGGAAAACCAACGCAAGCTCAAGACGTAGCAAGAAGGATTTCTGGCACCGTTGCCAGGGAGGTCTTCGCTCAAGTCAAGACATACCAAGTACACATCACAAACCCATCTCCCTCGCATTTACATTATTTGCCATTTGCCTCTCGTTTTCCTCTCCCCCACTTCACCCTTGCCGTTTTATTCGCCCTCTCTTTCCCAATCTCCCCTCTCATTTTTTCACTTGCCTTTTTCCGTTTGCCCATGTGCTAGTTTGTTTACCTTGTCGTCATGGCTAGTCCTCCTATCCTTATTGTTACTCCCGAACAGGAAATTCTCAATTTGAAGTAAAGGGAGGTAGAAAATCTAAAAGATGCTTGGCGTAGAATTTGCAATGCCCAATATAAATCAACTAGGAAGCTTTCTACTACCGTTCTTCTCCACAATTTTTATGTAGTCATCACTCCTTGGAATAGATGTGTTCTTGATATTTCTACCGGAGGTGATTTCACGAGTAGCCATACGTTTGATGCTTATAATTCTATGTTAGATTTGTTTGGCCCACCACCTCTTTTGATCAATGGAACTGTTTTAACTTTAGAACACGTTATGCAACGGCTTGAGATTATTGAAAATAAAATTGCCACTATTGAGTTGATTGAAAATTTGTATAAAAAGATTCATAATCACATTACCCAATATGGATCTAGGGTTGGAGTTTCTTTGAAAAATCTTAAAGAAAAAGAACCTATAATCAATGAAAAAATAGATCTAGACTCTGCTAGAATCAGTAAACTTGAGGATATCATTACAAACTTAGGCTCCCCATTTTCCTCCATGAAAAACACTCCAAAACCCCTACTAAAACTGCCAAGTTTATTTATGTTCCTCAAAATAAGGGAGAATCTTCTAGTAAGGGAGACGCGGATCTCAAATCCATTACTGTTCATCCCAATTGTCTCTCTATTGTTAAGGAACCTTTTGCTACCAATGAATTTCTTGAATTTTTGCCTAAAGGTTTAGCCATTGCTAAAAGGTGAGAAATCCCTAGAGATCACAAGCGCTCTATTTATGAATTTAGTGCCAAAGATGACACTCATTAGATCTATCTTCGCTTTTATGCCTAGCTAGGGGCATTAAACGATAGCGCTAGTTGGGAGGCAACCCAATTTTCTTTGTGTTTTTTGTTTTTGTTCCTGTTTAGTAAGAAATCTTGCATCTACCTTCTGTTTAGATGTGTTTTTATCTTTTAATTAGTGTTTGTGCCAAGTAGAACCTATAGGATAACCTATGATGATAGTTGATTTGATTCTGCTGAAAAACATAAACTTTGCACACACGAATTTAGTTTTGTTAAATCACAGAAACGTGTTGTTTGTTGATTCTTTTTGCTTCTGATCAATAGAAAAATTGTCCAGGATTTCCTATTTTAGTAGGATTTTTAGAGTTGCAGAAGTTTGCGTTAGTTACAGATTTCTACAGACTGTTCTGTTTTTGACAGATTCTGTTTTTCGTGTGTTGTTTGCTTATTTTGATGCATCTATGGCTAGTAAAATAGTTTATAACCATAGAGAAGTTGGAATACAGTAGGTTTAACACCAAAATAAATAAAGAATTAGTTCATTACAGTACCTTATGTGGTGGTTTTGTTTTCTTTCACTAATGGAGCATATAAGATTTCCTGTTGAGTTTTGTGTTGTGAAGTTTTCATGTTTTGGGTAAATCTTTTATGGACTATGGGATAAGGAGTGGCAAGAGCCTAAGCTTGGGAATTCCCAAGGCACCCCAAGATATTCAAGAATAGCCAAAAGCCTAAGCTTGGGGATGCCCCGGCAAGGCATTCCCTCTTTCGTCTTTGTTCATTGGTAACTTTACTTGGAGCTATATTTTTATTCGCCACATGATATGTGTTTTGCTTGGAGCGTCGTGTATTATACTAGTGTTTGCTTTTTAGTTTACCACAATCATCGTTGCTGTACACACCTTTCGGGAGATGCCTATTTGATTAGAATTTTCTAGAATACTCTATGTGCTTCACTTATATCTTTTGAGCTTGATAGTTTTTGCTCTAGTGCTTCACTTATATCTTTTAGAGCACGGTGGTGACTTATTTTTGAAGAAATTGCTAGTCTCTCATGCTTCACTTATATTATTTTGAGAGTCTTTTAGAACAGAAAGGTATTTTCTATGGTTATAAAATTGGTCCTAGAATGGTAGGCATCTAAGTTGGGTATAATAAAAACTATCATAGGAAGTGAATTGGATGCTATGATCAATTTGATACTTGATAATTGTTTTGAGATAGGGAGGTAGTGCTATTAAAGTCATGCTAGTTGGGTGATTATGAATTTAAAGAATGCTTGTGTTGAAGTTAGCAAATCCCGTAGCATGCACGTATGGTTAAAGTTGTGTAACAAATTTGAAACATGAAGTGTACCTGGCTTGTGCATCCTTATGAGTGGCGGTCGGGGACGAGAGATGGTCTTTTCCTACCAATCTATCCCCCTAGGAGCATGCGCGTAGTACTCGATTTTTGATGACTTCTAAATTTTTGCAATAAGTATATGAGTTCTTTTGACTAATGTTGAGTCCATGGATTATACGCACTTTTACCTTTCCACCATTGCTAGCCTCTTCGGTATCGTGCATTGCCCTTTCTCACCATGAGAGTTGGTGCAAACTTCGCCGGTGCATCCAAACCCCGTGATACGATACACTCTATGTGGCACCCCGGCTCAGAGCGACCGGTTTACTCTGCATTGCCAGCCCATAGACCTTGTCTTCTGGCAACACACAACAACATGGTATAGAAAACAACCGCTTTATTCATGCTAGCGGAACATAGGTCATATTAAAACAGTTAGCAAGGCCAAGCGGCACGCACGGTGCGACTGAACAATATGTACATTATTTAGTGAACATAAAGGGCCTCGATCATGACAACTACTCGGCAGTGGAACAACGTCGTAGCGGGACTCCATAGCACAAGGACACGGACGTGGAAACGGTCTAGACTCGGACAACACTCCTTTCCAATGGGACTTTCCTGAAATCTGGCATGACACGCCAGGTCAGTACATTGAATGTACTTGCAAGCTCACAATAAGCATAAACAAGATGACAGACAATATTATGATATTTATCCAATTTAATCAACAATGCAACTATATATATCCAACATGTTGTGACAATGCACAACAGGTTCTCATTCTCTCAACTTGCTTACCAGGTGTGACCAAGAAACATAATATTACCAAAACATACTCGTGATCCTTACAGCGATCACCACCCGACCATTTCATGGCCCGTGATCCTTACGGCTAGGGATGGCAATGGGGAAAATCCCCTATGGGGATACCTACAACGTCCCCGTCCCCATCTATTCCCTATCATCCAATCCCCATCCCCGTTTTCATGACTGGGGATGAAATTTCCCCATACCCATGCCCCACTGGGGAACGGGGCCCCATTAGGGTCCCTGTCCCCATAAACAAATACACATATACATAATATGAGACCCTATGATCAACATACATACGTGGTGTTGTCCTTGTCCTCCTAATTCCTATCTAGGTCGTATTGACTTCTTGGTCATGGTGGCAGCTGAGGTGAGGATGTGAGATAGGTTTAAGGTTTTTGTCAGAGCTTTTTTTTTGTTTTTGCAAGTTTGTTTGTGAATATTTTAACGTTGACCGCAGTGTCACGCTTACTAACTGGGTCTCCGATGGGTATTGGGTCTGGGGAATAGGATACCGTCCCCATCCCCGTTGTACCCTATGGGTAATAAATTAGTTTCGTAAATATCACCATGGGGATGTTTTTCGCCAATCCCCACCCCCTAATAGATGAAATCCCCACGGGTTTGGCGGGTATGGGGCCCCGTTGCCATCCCTACTTATGGCGATCACAACCCGACCAACTAGTGGCCCGTGATCCTTACGGTGATTACAACCCGACAACTCATGTCCAACTCAACACGATGAGCTCACTGCCATCCTTAGTGCAATTTAGTGTGCATATTTATTAAGTGTTGACCCATGGTGTACCTTACTTTCGAGCATGTCTACATCCACGGACTCGGCTATCAATAGATTAAAAACACTCTGCAGAGGATAGTACACTTTACCCACACTACGGAACCCATGGCCTCACTCTCCCATTCGGGTGGACCAACAACGTTCCGACGAAACCATTTCACTGTCATGACACTCTCCCGGCCCCTCCGACTCAGACCCCACCGGGCTAGTCCTGGGTGGCCCCGTGTCTACCTCCAGACACCTCGACCACCGTCGTGGACACGATCCACACTGGGATCCGGTACCAAACTTAACTTAAAAACAGGCTCACAAGGTTATTCTTGCCTACCGAGCCAGGGTACAACACGCCCATAACCTTCCCTAAATTGAGGTACTGACGAGAGGCACGACAATGAAACACATTAAGGCCGTCCCATACCGGCAAATGTGGATCGAGGAGGAGAACGATGGTCGCGGCGGCCTCTATGAGTCATGGTCGGCAACGAGAGTCAGTTCATTGTCCATGACGGTGGTACTTCTGCGCTTGGCGTCGGCTTCCGGGAAGCAGATCCGAGACCGTGGAAGATGATGTCGGGGAAGAGGCTCCGTCTACGACGACGACGGTGGACCGGCTCCAGTGCGGCGTACGAGGTCGTCAATGAGGCAGATGCGCTGCGGTGGACGAGTGCGCCGATGTATAGGGGAGGAGCATGAAGGTTGCGGTGCCGAGGAGAAGTCTATTTTGCGGTGGGGATAGGAAATGGGGAGTATTCAGGTGTACTACTCCGCGTGCCGGGGTGGGGCTGGCTGGGTAGGGTGAACCTGAAGTTACGAAAACAACCCCCGTAGGCCTGTTCCGAAGGCTATGATTGTAACTTCCCACTGCTCGAATCAGGGTTGTGGGAGATTTTCCCGCCGACCTCAAAATTTTGTGACACTAGACTCCCCGTGTGGCGTGTTGAGTGATTCGGCTAAGCAACTAGCGAGTAGTAGTAGTAAACTCTGCATATTAGGTTTGACCGAAGTCAAACTTCCTAAAGTTTGACCAAGTTTATATAAAAATATAAACATTTACCATAACAAATATGTATGATGTGGAAGTACATTCAATAATGAATCTAATGGTATTTATTTGTTATTGTATATGTTAATATTTTTTGTTATAAGCTTTCTGAGAGTTTACAAAACTTGACTTTGACCAATGCTAATACGCGGACTTAAATAAAAATGGAGGGAGTACACATTTGTTTTCTTAGTTTCTAGTGAACTAATCATTTGTTGAAATTGTGAAATAAATATATTAGGCTATTGACTTCGAATGTAATGGTCTATACAATTCAATAGTTACAATCATTGTCGAATCCCAAGATGTATACAAGGTCTATAGTACTTCACAACATGCTCAAACTCACATAATCCCAGTCAAATGAGAATCTAAATGCATTTCATAGTTATTACTTTGTAGGATGCAACAAAAACAACCAAAACTCTACATCAGCCATTATAGAAGCAACATTTTGACATATCCCATTGTGTGAATGAAACGTGCAGAGAGAGCTTTTGAAGATGGAGCAGATAGGGCGGGAAAGATTGTATGTATATGGACGAGAGAGTAGGAGACAAACCTAACGAGACAGAGAGAGAAAGAAACAGAAAGAGAGAGGAAGAAGTTAGGTCTGTGAGAATGATGGAGACATCTAATATACGTGATTCTGTATACGTGGAAGGAGAAGAGACAACATGTTTGATGAGAGAGATGGAAAAACATGGACGAGAGGGGAAGGATCTCATGGGTTGAGGGATTGACAATTTTGTGCGGGGGAGGGAAGGATTGGTAATTTTGTGCAAGAGAGAGAGGGTGGGGGGAGGAGTCAGTCAGCTATCGTCACATCACCCTGCTTCCAAATGACCCCGCATTTTCTAGCGCGATGTGGTCGCCGTCTTCGATCTGCTCGATGCCCTCTTTGAATATTGAGGTGTTGCGCATGTTGGGGTGCAAATAAGCACAAGCAAGAGTGGTCGCCGTATAACCTTGTATGGGGATGAATTGCATGCTCGGGGGAGTGTGCGTGTGTGTTGTGTTGTGTGTGTGTCTCTGTGTGTGTGTGTGTGTGTGTCAGATATTGAGCGAAAACAAACCTAATGAGAGAAATGGGTATTCACGAAGAGATTGTGCGTGCCTTGAGGTGGGCAGCGGCCGAGTGAGGGTGTCAAAATGTGCGCGTTGATGCCTATGTTGCATGCGATCGTGCGAGGGACGGACAAATCGAGGGAGATGGTTGTTGTGTTACGGATGCTCCCCTCTCTCTGTCTCTCTGTCTCTCTCTCTCTCACACACACACACACATACACACACACACAAGTAAACTAGAAGACCGTTCTCTCATGTATACACAACGTATCGGCATCTGTCTATGTCTCACTCATGCATGATCATTTGCACATTCACACCTCTCTATGTCTGTATCACACGCACACCGTCTCCACATTGCCCTTCCGCCACAACACACATATGGACACATACACACGTTCTCTCTCAGTCACACACAAAATAAGTATTAAAAAAACTAGGGCGCACCTAAAACGTCCAAATCCAAATAAACACAAACTGGAGCTAAATTCAAATATATGGAAATATTGCAGCGTCAAGAACTTTCCCAGGAAAAAAAAGTTGAGTAATATTCGAGGATTGTTTTCACATACACAAAAAGGTTCGGTGGATGTCCTTCAAGCGCGACACGGTGACGCACCGTTTGATCGACCACGCGGCCGCGGTTCACGCACTTGCACAGGATTCCATATCGTGGCTATGGTACTAACTTCAAAAAATAATAATTAATAAAAGCGCTTCCTAAGTCTAATGTTTACGTGTACTAGTACGGTTTTCTTTTAAGTTTGACCAACCTCATATAAAACTAAAGTAAGCTCCCATACACGCACTCATCAATATGCCGCCGCCGCCGTTGCGCATGCCGGCGCCCACCTGCTCCGACCAACAATTTCTCGCCCATCACCGCCGTGTCGCCACCATCCCTGTGCCATGAAGCCGAAGGCTCGCCCGCTCACCTCGTCTATAGTCCCTCCTCGCCATGCTGCCGCGCTGCTAAGCACGCGATCCGCTGGTGGAGCCATGTCTATGCACGCAGCGTACAAAGAGGAGGACGAGCTTGTGCTCCAGCACGCCAGCGAGGAGGAACTAGCGTGTCATTCTCGTCTCCGGCCGTGCAATGGAGGCGCGCATGGTGGCTGTCACGGCGGAAGCCGGTCGCGCGCGCGTCGAGCCTGCACACCGGGTGCGGACGCGGAATCTACCTTCGAGACCTTGAATGCCATGTGGATACTGCAATCTGAAGGAGAAATTTGGGTCAGTCGACTCACGTGAGCCGTTTGATGCAACATGGATGGCTAGAAGGGCTTCTTCCACCTCTTCTGCCGTCTTCTTCCTTCGCTCTGTTGAACTTCTTTCACAAATCGACCGACCCAAATTATACTACTAGTACGAACGTATTAAGTACAGTAGGAACACGAAGGTACGAGCAGTAGTACCAATTGCAAGAAGAACAGTAGTAAGACATAGTACTAGTACTACTCTACGTACTAAACAGTTCAAATAACAAGAAAGAACATAAACATAGTTCTGCTGGGGCCTCAACACAACACACCCTTGAAAATAAACTAAGCAACTAGTCAGCTTGACACTGCAGTAGAACCAGCATGAGCGACGGCACTGCCACCTACTCGGAGTTCGAGTCCACGTCCTCGACTTCGTCCTCGTCCCTCTTCCTCTTCCTCTTCGCCGACGCTTCTTTGATTGAATTGGACACTGGGCTCTGCTTCTTCATCCAACCCATGAAGATATTTAAACAAAGGTAGGCATCCATTGCTGCGTACAAGATGTGATCTTCATCTAATGTATTCGACTCCCATGCATGATGAAACTCGTGATGAGGTTTCTTCAGTTTTGCGTACAAAGGATCAATCATGGCTGCTGGCAGGGTCAGCATTGAAGGTTGAGAGGAGGACACCATGCTTGCCTTCTGGAGATCAAAGGGCTGGCCTACAACGAGACCTATCCGACGCAGGACATCCCTGCCATTCTTAAAGCCTACAGTAATGAATTTCACTCTTTTGTCCTTGAGGAAGTTCTTAAAATCTTGGCACTCAACATCGGCATGGCATATGTGGTAGACCAAGAAAATGTTATGTACGCAAACCTGGATCACGGCGGGCTTCTTCCTCTCTTCGTCCTTTAGATCCTTCTCTCGTCCCAGGACTGTGGTGTACTCAACATCTAGCCCAGCGACCCACTCATCCGTTGAACTGTTGAACATGCGTAGGAAGCGAGCAAGCCATGCTTTCATTGTCACGGATCCACGTGTGTAGATGATGATGAACTAATCACCGGTGATGGCTCTAACCTGGTACTCAGCGGCGACCATGGAGATTTGGGATGCCATGGATTTTGCAGGAGGGTTAGGAGAAGTTGAACTGTTGTACCCCACAAAAACTGGGAGCGAACTAATGTGAAAGGATGGGACGACTAGGAACAAACTATTGTGAGTTAGAATACGGGGACGAGTAGGGCGTCCGAACGACGTGGGGTTGCTGGCTTGGCCCCCAAAGAGTTCTCGAGAGCTATGCGGGACCCACTAGATGTCATGTATACTAGACCCATATCGTAGGCCTGCCGGTATAGCTTCTGCCTGTTCGCACGCCATGCCGGCGCGTGTATGTAACTTCACTTAATTCCGTCAACCGTCGCGCCTCCCATGACCTTCACCTCCCTCGCGCGGTCGCGCCCTTTGAGACTTCGACCGGCTATAAATGAGCAATTTTTTTTGCCTACTCCGCATGCATGATACTCCCTCTGGTCCTTTTTACTCCGTCAACCGTTTGCAAAGTGTTTGACCAAATATATACTTTTTTTGAACACCACATTATATTAATTAACAAGCCACACCAGTACACTCATTCGATACAATATTCACCACACAGGGCGGTACGTTATTTATAATAATACCATCTAAACTATTGTCAAAGATATACTTAGCGATTAAGTGTGCCACCTTATTGGCCGAACGGCTAATCTTTGACAATTGAAGATTGTTGATCAAC
This sequence comes from Triticum aestivum, assembly GCF_018294505.1. Lineage (NCBI taxonomy): Eukaryota > Viridiplantae > Streptophyta > Magnoliopsida > Poales > Poaceae > Triticum > Triticum aestivum. The sequence goes on along the minus strand of NC_057804.1, from coordinate 280,495,867 downwards.
TTCGAGATGCTCAACGCTTTCATCTTCAGGTCACGTATAGCATACCTGCCATAGTCCCCCGATGCAAGAGACGCTACCACAAAAGCGCAATCAGTCTCTAAAATTACAGGATTATGAAGAGAAATACCTATGTAGATACCGGCAATGCAAGCCCTAAGCTCCGCTTCCTCCACGCTTTGACAGGCATCAACGAAATCCCACGACCAAATTTATACTAAAAATATCAATATCTACAATACTGATTATAATGAGTATAAGAACTACATTTTACAATGAGTGTAAAAATATTGATTTGACATTGTGAATGTTGATACTCCCTCCGTCTAGGTGAGTAAGTCATCTTAGGCTGTGCACCGTGACCAAGGAGGAGGGGAAAACGAGACACATTAATGTTTATTTGCTAATTAAATAGTATTGCATGCAATGAACTAACCACTGCATGTCATGTTTGATAGTCTCAGGTCATTAAAACCATGCACACCCTCATCTCTTATTGGTTGATATGTCAAGAAACAAGAAACGAGGTAGAAGTTAATGCACCGCGCCTATGTGTTTCGGGATTATTTGGTTTTCGTAGGATGACTTACACACCTAGCTATTAGAGTACCACTACCTTCCTTCTAGTTTAAAGGGCTCGACTCAAAAATTTCACCTACTCTTAGCAAGATAGTAGAGGCGGTGGAATAGTTTTTGAAGTCTGCAAAAGTACTCAACTAATGCTGTCGTTCTTCACAAAAAAATGTGTTTACCAATGCATGCATGAACACTAGTTACTCTAACCCCCCCTCTCTTCTTTAATTCTTTGCCACATCAGCATGTTTGCTATTCCCGTGTGCATGATACCAGCTAAGATACCACAGTGATGGCCAGCCTTAATCATCGCATGCAATAATTTAGTGCACCTTGAAATATGAACATGTGTGGGGTGTGTATGTTTTTAATGACTTGAGACTATACCTAGCCCGGCATGCAAGATGACTTATTATGCACCGTTCCCCATACCTATAAAAAGCCCGTTCGTCTCCAAATCTTTTCCTCTCCATGTGTGGAAACAATATGCCTGCCAAACTCTCCTTCTCCCTCCGGCGGTCCCACCACTCCACCCCGTGTGAAAAAATCTGCATGCATGACTCTCCTCCCCTCACACTCGTCCAATCCGTTGTGACCAGCAATATTTCCACCCATTCGCTCCCCCGTAATTTACTCCAACAAATATGCCCACGTAGCTTTTACTTAACTTCAGGTGCATTGGGTCACTAACATACGGGCCCAGCAGTGTACTGGCCCACATGTCAGTGATGCAACTGGTCCTGTAGTTAAGTCAGTGTAGCTCAGTCCATATCTTACGTAGGTGTGCCATTGCTCGCTATAAATACTGCGCCTCCCACGACATCGCTATCTCCTCCCCCTCACGTTCACATTCATCGCTATCTCCTCCCCCTCCCTCTCACGTCGACCACCATGGCATTACCCCTCCCAAGCCCTAGGAGCCCCTCGCTGCATCGTGCGGACAGTCACGCTCACCGTTCCGTTCCTCGCCGCCACTAGTCGAGGAGGACGCGTTGGCGTTCCGCTCCTTGCCGCTACGCGACGCGTCGCCGTTCCCTTCCTCGCTGCCACTAGTCGAGGAGGACGCGTCGGCATTCCGCTCCTCGCCGCGACGTGACGCATCGCCGTTCCGTTCCTTGCCGCCACTAGTCGAGGAAGACGCGTCGGCGTTCCGCTCCTCGCCGTGACGCGTCGAGGTGGACGCGTCGGCGTTCCCAATCTCGCCAGCACGCGCGTCAGAGGACGCGTCGGCTCCCCACTACGAGGAGAATGCCGCGCCGCCCGTCGAGCCTCCCAGCCTTGAGGAGCTTTGGAAAGAAATGGATGTCGCCTTGTGGGAGGCTTTGCCTCCAGCAGAGCGCGCCAAAATAGAGGCGGAGAAGAAGGTCGAGGAAGAGAAACGCACCGCGCAACAAGCTTTCTGGGAGATCTATGTCCCGTCCGAGAGAGTCAAGCAATTGGTTCTTTGGCAGAAGGCTTGTGCGAGGGCCTTGAGGGTGGCGGAGGACGCCCGTGTCGACGCCCTGAGTGTAGTCGGGCCCAAGCTCCTCATCTACGCTTGGCGGTACGTGGACCGGGTGCACGCTTACATCCAGGAGGAGTACCTGTTGGCGCCGGATCAGTACACCGGTGAGATCATGCTCGCCCACCGGGAAGCCGCCAATCAGCACCTCGCGAGTTGCGAGACTGAGGAAGCGGCGTTGTGTCGGCGCGCTGGGAAACGGCCGTGCACCAGGGCACTCGCGGCGCGCCGCAAGCACTCCTGCGAGTGCCGTGGCTTTTAGGTGGAGTATAATTTTTGTTTCGTAAGGCGATCTCATTAGTTTTGGGACGCAAATGATAAATCCTGAACATTCAGGAATTTTTAGCTTCCTTAATTAAGTATGTAAAAGGGAAAGTTTGGAAACGTTGTGTATTATTACGCATTTTTCAAGTACGTGCATATAGCACAAACTTTACTCTATACTATCGGACTACACGTCTCTCTCCATATATGCTTGCAGACTGTGCTACTCCCTCTGTCCAGGTCAATAAGTCACCTTTGGTTGTGCACGGTGACCAAGAAGGAGGGAAGACTTGTACACCTAGACGGAGGGAGTAATACTATTACTTATGTACGTGCAAATGCATGTTTTAACATTACAATGCGGTTTTTGTAAAAGTAAAAAAACAGCACTAGTCAAGCTTGTGAAACGATTCAATGCAAAACAAATGCAAAAATGTTCATTGATTGTTTACTTTTAGCTTCCTTCTTTCTGTGGTTATTTCTCTGTCGTACTTTGTACGGAGTATCTCACTGGTTGGAAAGGCATGCAAATTCCCAAACCGCTTCCTACACCCTGTATCGAATTTTTTGCCTAACAAGTTGTGCCGTGCAATTGGAATTCCAAATTGAGTACTACTACTAGTAGGAGTACCTGGGGCCAGTTCTTTTAGGCTTCTAGATTAGTAATCCCATAACTACTACCTTCGTCCTGGTTTATTGGTCCCCATTGTAATCTGTGTCAAATTTTGATCATAAATTTGACTAATGAAATGTTAGTGCATGTCACATGCACTACTCCATCCATCTAGGTGAGTAAGTCATCTTAGGCTGTGCATCGTGACCAAGGAGGAGGAGAAAACGAGAAACATTAATTCTTATTTGCTAATTAATAGTATTGCATGTAATGAACTAACCACTGCATGTCGTGTTTGATATCTCAAGTCATTAAAAGCATGCACACTCTTTATGTCTTATTAGTTGATATGTCAAGAAATAAGAATAGAGGTAGAAGTTAATGCACCGCGCCTAAGTGTTTTGGGATTATTTGGTTTTTGTAAGATGACTTACACAACAAGATGCACCGCGCCTAAGTGTTTTGAGTAACATTTTATCAGTTAAATCTTTGGTCAAAATTTAGCACAAATTACAATGGTGAGGAATAAACCAGGACGGAGTAGTAGTTTAGAAGCCCAAATAAATGAGTGAGGCGCCTTATTGTTACTCTCCAATGTGACTAGTCTTGTGGGAAAAGCTGGGGAAGCCTCTAAAAGAACTGGCCCTAGGAGTAGTAGCTAGGGATCGAGTGTGGGAGTGCAGAGAGATGAAATGCAAAAAAGACGGAGGGATGTGATGGTTGCTTGTCTATTTATTTTAACAGGCCATTTATTACTGGGAGTGGTTGGGTTTTGTGATATGACGGCTTTACTGCCGCGCCACGAGCGGGGTGAGAGGTGAGACTCCCGTGCAGCACCGCCCTCTACACTTGTACTACATCGGTCAAGGTCTATTAGTCCCCCATTGAATTTGACTGAAGATTTAACTGACAAAATGTTAGTGCATGTCAACAAAAACTATATAGTTGGATTCGTATTTGAACATAGTTTTGGTTATAGCTCAATACTTGTGGTCGTGGACCACTAAAAATAGAATAATCCCTATGATTTTGAATGATATAATTTTAGGTGACATGCATCAGTATTTATCGTACTATATATAATGTTAGTTAGATTTTTGGTTGTACTAATCTATAGTAGTAAGGTGCCCGTGCGTTGCACCGAAGAGTGAAATGCATTGATCGGGGAGTTGTTTATTTTGACAAAGGATGTGGGGGTCATCTCATGTGTAACAGGTATCGATAGGTTTCTTCGGATATTATCTCATCTCTAGAGCTCACAAACATCTGGGTGAAATACATAAAAAGGTATCTTTTGCAAACAAAAGCGTTCAACTGTTCAACCTGCATCCAAAACTTGTGAAGAAATAACACTTATTGTGTTTTTCAAGAAATGATCTTTAAGAATTAGTTTTTGAGTATCGATTGTTATACATGTTGGCTACAGATGACATGGCACTTTCTTATAGTCAACAGTTGGCTATACTGTTATGTAATATTAACCATGCCCTTATACACCTAGACGGAGGGATTAAATAAGGATGACTTGCAAGGGGGCATAGGAGATGTAAGAAATGGTTCATCGTAAGTCTTTCACCAGTACTATAGTAAAAATTCATACATGGAAGATTCTAGACTAAACCATAAATGGATACACTTTTATTCATGCGCGATACTCCAATAGAGCAAGATCATGCATGGAAGTCTCCACATGCTTAGACAGCGGATTACATTGAGCGAAGACTAATGATCAACATTTAACTTGATAATGCGTATTTTTTTAGAAGAACAGGGAGGCTCCTCCCCGGTTCCATTATCAAATGAAACCCAAAGTGTCTTACATCAGCTCACTCAGAGTTGCAGTTCAAAGGAAGGACTGCGGCGAAAGCCACTCAAGTTTAACGACAAGCTTACAAAATCAAAAGCGGCAAAGACACGAGCCATAAGCTCCCACACACACACTACATGTTTTCTAAGTGCACTTGATAATGCGTATGTCCAGGTGAACCTCCCTGGAGTCCCCGTGCACCGAGTCGGCGGGTAAAGGATGGAATGGATGCCATGGGTTTTCCAAGTCCACATTGGCGGGATAGTCCCAGCCCGGCTGAACACGCCTCCTCGCCTCCATCATCACCAACTGAGTCTTTTATAGGAGTAGGAGTAGAGAAAAAACTGAGTTGGTGATGATGGTGTGCCATGCAATGCACGGGCATCTTGCTATTTTTTGCATATAAGTCCAAACACCACGTAGACACGGTCTTCGAGCACGGTTCATAGTCGTTCCACGATCGGGCATCGAAGTTTGTAACTATTTTAGATTAGAATATACTACTCCTCCGGTGCTAGTAGTAGAGCCCACTCTACTACTCTACTCTAGCAAGCTAGGGCATAGTACTGTACTACGTACTGTAGGGAATACCATTACTGTGATCACTCAAGCAAGTTGTTTGGCATCGATATGACCCTACGCTGCTGGTATGTGTCACGCAAGTCAAGCGGCGTGCTGTAGTCATCATCACCTGTCCACTTCCCGCAAAACATATTCACTTCTCCATCTTTGTCCGCACATAATCTCATCCAAGCTTCCATCCCCGCTAAGGCGCCTCCCCCCCTCGTCCGCAAGCACTAACAATGGTAGAACCGAGCAGCGTCCGCTGAAAGAGTGGCTGGAATTCGCTCCCCACAGAGGTAATCAAGCTCATTGTTTCACGTGTGGACAATCTCAGTACCATGCCGCTCGCCGCGTGCTCGTCGGGGCTGTACCGTTTACTCAAAGCCCTCAGGCCACAGCTTTTTAAGCTAGCTCCTTGCTTGCTGATGCCGCCTGATCTTCAGAAACGACGTGTCATGCAGCATAACAATCGTAGGGTAGCGAGCATCAACCCCCTTCACCGCGATCCGATCCCCGTCAGCCTCAGCTACATTAACGGTATGTACTGGGTCGGCATGAACACGTCTTGGATGGTGCTTGTCGACGGTCGCGGTAGCTGGATGCTCGTGGAGGTCTACACCCGGCGATTGACCCCCCTTCCTTTGATTAACACTGCACTGCTTTGGCACCGCAGCCCAGAATACTCGGAATCTTACAGTAGCCAACATGATACCAAGTTTGATTTGCTCAAGGTTGTAATCTGCCAAGTTCCCACAATACCTGGGAATTATAAAGATTTCAGGCTAATTGCATTCTTCAACCGTGGTCTCGCCTATCTGACAGGTCACTACGGTAAATGGATAAATCTGCACGTCCATCACAGGATCATACATCCTCCATGGTTCTCTGACGCCATTGAACACAAGGGCTTCATTTATGCGGTTGACTCCTACGGCTGGACGTATTGTTGGCCTACTCCAGTCATCACTACAAACGGCTATTACAGCAGTATGTTAATTTCCTATGATATCATGATGGCTTGCTTATATTACTGTCAACATTTAATGAAAAAATATTCATGCTCATAACATGTTGTTCTTAAGATTGACTAAATCAAGAGCCCTTTTTTATTTGACTCCAACTTGATATGATGTTGTAGGTCGCCTGGTGTCCCTACCCTTCCTAATCCCAGAATCTTTCAAAGAAGAGCGGCATGGCAGTTGCAGGTGGTTCCTAGCTCGATCAGACGACGGCGAAACATTGATGATCGTTCGCACGTACCGGACGTGTTGTTTCGCGGAATACAATCGCAATCACTGCAAGGCCTTTGAGCAGGATCCCAGCTTCTCTGGGCCTTCAGGAATTTTTGACTAGAGGCTGGTAAGTAGCCTTGGTACACGCTCTCTGTTTGTCGGACTGAATTATCTGATTAACCAGGAGATAACCGACGGCAAGGATCATGATGGTAGCATGGTTTCGTTCATCAGGCAAAACTTTGTGTACACAACGTACCATGCGTCTCTGTATGCACCATACCCTGATATGTGCCTCCACGCTCCGCAACCCAAAGTAGGAGAGAGGGTCGCAAGTATCAGACTTCGACCTGCTGGCTGGAGTTTCCCCCGTCAGGCACCCATCTGGTTCAAGCCGTCAGCCAATCTCCACAGTTTATAAATAGTAACGTCTAACTGAGCCAGTTAGTTAGATGCGTACACTTGGTGTAGTAGGATCTTTATTTAGTTTGATGCATACACTTGTTCTTTTTTGGTAGCCCTTTTGTAATGATGGCTGATGTTTAGTTTGGAAGAGAGAGCTGCGTCTTCACTCTTCTGGCCTGCTTACTGCTTCTGTTGCACCCCCAGCCCTGATTGTTGTTCCTGCTGTTTTCTATGTACAATCAGTAGTATATTTCGTCTGTTGCTTGAATAAATGTGTTGTTAGAATGACAAACACATTGTTTTGGAAGTCGTTGCACAGTTTGACCCTTTAGTGCCCCGTACCGTACGTAGCTCATACTATTTTTCGTACGGAACACATTTTCCACTTGTTGATAACATGCAGCCCACTGATGAAGGCCCAATAGAGAAGCCCATAATTAACTGGAAGGGAGGCTCTCACATGAATTCGGCCCAGGTACATGCTCATGGTCCCCTAAACATAAATAAATAAATAAATAAATCTAAATGCTCATGCACCAGTTCTTTGGGAAAATAGGTAGCCCAGTATTTCTTTTTGAAGAATACCCAAGCTAGGCCTATTTGTTTTCTCTGAATTACTGGGCCGCAAATCTTTCAAGACGAGCAAATGAGATATTAGTTTTTTTTTGAATTTTGTTCTTCACTGATATCTTATATGTATTTCATTGGATTTAACATGACATAGTACTAATTTATTTTTAAATTTGTTTAAGTATGGCTAGTAATTTTTGGATTAAGAATATTTCGTTCCGCAGCTAAAATTTCCCACATGTTTAGTTAATTTTTTGACCCTGGTAGTGACCAGAAAATGGCCGGCAATTCTAAAAATGGAAAACGGGCTGCAATAAATTCCATATGAATTAGAAAATGAGTAAAAATTATAAAAATAAGAGCAAATGGGCTGTACACGCCACAGATTTCGAGGCTGACTTGTTTATGCAAGGCTTTGTTAGTGAACACACAATTCTAGCCGCCGTGCTTCTTCAATCTCTGATCTTCCTGCTCCAGCCGCCTAGACTAGAGCCGGCGGGACTGCCTGCTCCCTCCTCTTGTGGCCTGCTGTGATGCCATGCAGGCTTCCCCGGCCCACCCTACTCCCTCCGCCGGCCTGTCCGCATGCAATCAACTGCATCCTTATTACGCGAAAAAATGATTCCTCCCACTGACATCTAGGGTGCACCAGTTGGGAGGCTGACCTGTGGACATAGTACGTTGGCGCGTACGCAAGGCTTGTTAACTTAGTCAAAAACGATTCTAGCAGCAGCAACCGTTGGATTTGAATCGAAAGGTCCTGCTGCTTCTTCAATCGCTGCTCTTCTTGCACCAGCCGCCCAAACCAGCGCCGGATAGACCGCCTGATCCTGCCTCTAGTGGCCGGCTGTGCTGCCGTTGAGGCCTCATCGCCCCCTACTACTCCCACCGCTAGCCAGGCCCTGCGGCGATGGCAGCCTCACACTGCAGCCGAACCAGTGAACCCTCGTACTCCTCTCCACGTGCGCATCCACTGCCGCGTCTTCCCCGGCTCCATGTCGTCCCCTTCCTAGGCCTCGCCGTCACCCATCGCCCTGGTGCTCCTGGCGCGGCGTGGTCAACGTGGTCAAGGAATGCCTTCCATCGGACGTGGACTGTACGTGGAGAGGCTGACAGCTGGGTCCATGACCACAGCCCAGTTTTTTTGTGATTTGCCAAGTAAGTCGCTTTGTCAGGCCTGTTGGGCTGCAAACCTTTCAAGACGAGGAGAGCTTTCATTCGGCTGGCCGAGAAAATGGCCCATCAGTAATGAGAAATGGGTTGTACATTTTTAAAACACATCAAACCGGCAATTTGTTTCAAATATCTTTTCTTTTCATTTTGAGATTTTAAATTACATTAATTTTTATGAGTGGAGAATTTGTTGGATTTTATACTGATATACATTTATTTTTAAAATCAGTTTGAATGTGAGTCGAAATTTCGGGATTAAAAACAGTTCGGACCGCACCGTAATTTGCAAAATTTCGTATAAGTTTTTAACCGTGGCCACAATATGGGGTGTAATGCTAACAAAAAGAATATGGGCTCCAAAAAAACCTTAAGCATTAGCAAATGGGATGTAAATTATTAAAAATAATGGCAGATGGGATGTATGCTGTTTTCCACAGATTTGAGGATTTCCTAAAAAAAGGTTGACGCACAAGAAGTGATTGTTCGATGGCCATCCAACAAGCGTCGTGCTTCTTCAATCTCTGCTCTTCCTGCTCCAGCCGCTCAAACAAGTGCCAGTGGGACTGCCTGCTCCCTCCTCCCCGCGGCCGGCTCTGACAACTCGGACCCACCAGCTATATCTTCGTACACAAAGAAGTGCCTCCTTATTACACACAAAAAAATGAATACTCCCCCTGTTAGCTGGGACCCAGTATAGTGGCAGGCTGACTTGTGGGCCTACTAAGTTGATGGGGGCGGAGGGCTTTGTCAACTTAGTAAATATGCACGATTCTAGCTCCACTGACCGCATGATGTCCATCCAACGGCCGTAGTGCTTCTTCAACCTCTGGTCTTCTTGCTCCAGCCACCCAAACCAGCACCGGTCGTGCCTCGTGCTCCTGCCTCCCGTGGCCGGCTACGATGCGGCGGAGCCTCACCACACCCTACTATTCCCACCGCTGGCCAGGCCATCCCTCTACGCACCCACACCCCCTGTTATTCTGCGGCGACGGCAGCCTCACACCACAGCCGAACGAGTGAACCCTCATACTCCTCTACGCGTGGGCATCCACTGCCTCGTCTTCCCCGGCTCCACGTCATCCCCTTCCTAGGCCTCGCTTTCGTCCACCGCCCTGGTGCTCTCGGTGCAGCGTGGTCAATGTGGTGAAGGAATGGCTTCCATCGGACGCGGACTATACGTGGAGAGGTTGACAGATGGGTCCACGGCCGCAGCAAGGAAGTGCCTCCTTATTACGCGCAAAATAATTATTCCTCCACCTGACAGCGGGGACCCACCGGACGGGCCACCGTATTTAGCGAAAAAAACGTTTCCCCCTGTCTGCTGGGACCCACCAATTACATCTTCGCATGCAAGGAAGTGTGTCCGAAAAAAAATGATTCGCCCCCCTGACTGCTGGGACCCACCAGCTACATCTTCGCACGCAAGGAAGTGCCTGACAGTTGGGACCCACCTGGTCGAAGCGTACATAGCATTGTCATCCTGGTCACGAATGTGTACGTACATACTAGTCGTTGTAGAGGCGCGCACGTGTCGTAGTAGAGGCGCACACATAGCATGTACACGTACGTACAGCGGCCAGGGTGCAAGAAAGAAAATACGACCACGTATGTGTACATACGGGCGGGGTCTCAAACGCCTAGTCGCGCATACGTACAGCGAGGGCTCGTGTCCATGGGGAGGCAACGGAATGCGTCGTGTTCTTGGGGAGGCAACGGAATGCGTCGTGTTCATCGGGAGGCAACGGAACGCATTGGAGCCAGCCAGCTTGGACGGAACAGTCCATGGAAATGAGGCCTGGCGTAGCGCACAACGGAGGAAACGGACCTCCTACATTCGGAACAGGGTCTTGTTGATCAGGAGGGGTGTGGCGTACCGCAAAACGGACGAAACGGACCTCCTATGGTCGAAACGGGGGTCCTGTTGATCGGGAGGGGTGTGGCGTACCGCAAAACGGAAGAAACGGACTTGTGTTGGAGCGCTACGGTCGAAACAGGGGTCATGTTCATCGGGAGGGGTGTGGCATACCGCGAAATGGGACTCCACAAGATACTGTTCATCTCCACCGTCGACCTCCTCCAGCCTCCACGGGCTCCTGTTCATCCAGCCTCCACCGTGCGCTACTCCACCGGCTACTGTTCAACCACCCCTCCACCGTCTACTGTTCATCCAGCCCTCCACCGTCTACTGTTCATCTAGCCCTCCACACCACGGGGTCCTGTTCGACCACCCCTCCACGGCCACCCCTCCATCGTCTACTGTTCATCCATCCCTCCACACCACGGGTTCCTGTTCATCCAGAGGCAATGCCACCGCTCATTGTTCATCCAAACCCCCCTGCAACGCTCACTGTTCATCCAATCGATCAGCTTCAGTTAGCAGCAGTAGCGAAGGAATCGCTCCATCGGGTTCAGTTAACAGCCATCGATCGATCGCTCGGGTTCAGTAACGCGTAGCCTGCAGTGCAATCGCTCGGGTTTAGTTAGATCCCAATGCCTCGCTCGGGTTCAGTTAGAGCCAACACCTCGCACACACGTGCGTACGTGTACAAGAGAAATGCGCATCGCTCCTCCCCCAACCTCCCACAGTAACCGGCAACTCCCCGAAATTTTCCTCCCCCTCGCTTCTACCACGGTTTTTTCCGTCATGGACGGCCCAAAGAATGTCATGCAGCTGCGTTTCCGGCCCGCCCAGGATGAAAAGCCCATTTTCTGTCATGATTTTTTGTCATAAAAGTAGGAGCCCACCACATCTATGATGATACCGGGTTTTGTCACAATTATCGTCATAGAAGTGTCATATGTATGACAGAAAAAAAATTCGTTCGGCCCAAAATGTCACGGATCTGTCTTTTTTTTGTAGTGCTACTAGAACTAGTAGAATGACTCAGCAATCTTTGTATCCTGAAGGCCACCTTAATAGAATCAAGCAAGATTCTCAGAGAAATAATTTAGAGGCACCTAGTTCTTCTAAAAAGAAGAAAAAGAAAAACGATAGAACTTTGCATGCTTCTAGTGAACCTACTATAGACACACCTGAAAAACCTAATGATATTTCTATTCCTGATGCTGAAACACAATCAGGTGATGAACATGAACCTAATGATAATGTTAATGATAATATTCATGTTGATGCTCAACCTAGCAAAAACAATGAAGTAGAGATTGAACCTGCTGTTGATCTTGATAATCCACAATCAAAGAATCAAAGTTATGATAAGAGAGATTTTGTTGCTAGGAAGCACGGTAGAGAAAGAGAACCATGGGTTCATAAACCCATGCCCTTTCCTCCTAAACCATCTAAGACAAAGGATGATGAGGATTTTGAGCGCTTTGCTGAAATGATTAGACCTATTTTCTTACGCATGCGCTTAACTGATATGCTTAAAGTAAATACTAATGCTAAATATATGAAGGATATCATTACAAACAGAAGAAAGATACCGGAAGCTAAAATTTCCACCATGCTTGCTAATTACACTTTTAAGGGTGGAATACCAAAGAAACTTGGAGATCCGGGTGTACCAACTATACCATGCTCCATTAAATGAAATTATGTTAGAACTGCTTTATGTGATCTTGGAGCCGGTGTTAGTGTTATGCCTCTCTCTTTATATCATAGACTTGAATTGAATAAGTTGACACCTACTAAAATATCTTTGCAAATTGCCGATAAATCAACTACTATACCTATCGGTATTTGTGAGGATGTGCCTGTTGTAGTTGCAAATGTCACTATCTTAATGGACTTTGTTATTCTTGATATTCCCGAGGACGATAGTATGTCGATTATCCTTGGTAGACCTTTTTTGAACACTGCAGGGGCTGTTATTGATTGCAACAAAGGCAATGTAACTTTTCATGTTAATGGTAATGAGCATACGGTACACTTTCCAAGGAAACAATCTCAAGTTCATAGCATCAATTCTATTGGAAAAGTTCCAACTATCATTATTGGAGGTTTTGAATTTCCTCTCCCTACTGTCAAGAAAAAGTATGATATTCTTATTGTTGAGGATTTTCATATCCCCATTGAGGTAACATAGTGTTATTCTAAATTTCTCCGGTTCTGTGTTATTCGGAATGAGTTTGTTAACAAGACTTGATCAACCTTGTTAGTGGATTCATTTTGATGATCATGAGATGGATGAAACTAGAAGGCACAACCTTCTGTACCCACTTTTTACTTTCTGTTATTTAGAATAAATAAAGCAACAATAGTATTATCCTTCTGTTTTCTGAATTATCCGTGCATTAAAAAATATCCCGAAAATAAAAGTGCTCCCAATGCCCTTCAAAAGTGTGATTTTTTATGGAATATTTGAGGATTTTAGGCACTGAAATCACTGCAGGAGGGGCAAGCACCAGGCCACGAGAGTGGAGGGCGCGCCCACCCCACCTGGGCGCGCCCCCTTGTCTCATGGGCCCCTGGTGGCCCCCTCCACTTATTCCAGCACCCACACACTCCATCTTCTACCAAAAAAACCCTATCCAGCTCAAGCACGAGTTCTAGCTCATTTTATTGCGATTTTCGATCTCCTTGCTCAAAGCTCCATTCACAAAACTGCTTTGGGAGATTGTTGCTTCGTATGTGACACCTCCATTGGTCCAATTAGTTTTTGTTCTAGTGCTTTATTCATTGCAAATTTGTGCTGCATAGGTGACCATGTTCTTGAGCTTGCATGTTGTATTTATTTGGTCCCAAGAAATTATAATGCATGATATAGGCTCTAGGCACTTGTAGGAGTAGTTACTACCAATCTTGTTTAGTTTTATTCACTTTTATTTTGCAGTTACTAAAATTTCAGAAAATTTCAAAAAATGTTAAGGAAACTTTTGAGGGGCTCTTCTAGCCAAGGCTCTTAGGAAAAACAAGCCAAAGAGAAAGAAAAAGCCAAGTATAATCTTCCTTGTTTAGCGGAAGTACGGTCGTGTGAATGGCCATGCGATGATTTCTTGAAAGAAGCTGGAATTCATGAAGATTTTTATTCTTTGATCGAGAACGCAGGCCTCACCGGTTTCGTCCACGACCGGATCGATCAATACCTCTTACTAACCAATACTTTTGTGCAAAATATTTATTATTATCCTAAGAAGTCATCGCCTGCAGTATCATTTCATTTATATAATGAATTCAGAGAAATGTCTCTACGTAATTTTTGTGCGGTGTGTACAATACCTTATGAGGGAGAATTAGCACAACCCCATCGTAAAGATGTGGATGGCTTTGCTAACACTGTCGCTGTACAGGAGCCAAAGAAGGGTTCAGAGGCGAAAATCTCTAGCATACACTTTCCTGTTTTACGCTACTTTGCCATATTTGCTAGTAGATGCTTGATTGGTCGTGGAAATAGTGGAAACTTTAGTGTTCCTGATATTATCATTCTTCAACATGCCTTGCTTGGAGATAATAGTTTTAGTATGGGTGCCGTCGTTGCTAAATGGCTAGGCCTGAATCGTACAAAAGGCCCCATATTTGGAGGTATCTATGCTTCACGTCTTGCTAGACATTTTCAAATACCTATAAGGCACCATGAGAAAGAGGAGAAAAATGGACTCCTCACATTTTAGATTACAAGAGCATGGTAGCCCACACATTTATTGTTGACAACAAAGAGAAGATGCTCTTGTATAACCTTAGATTTAATAAGAAACACAATGAGACTATTATTTTGCCTGCGCCTCTGTTGTTTGATTTGACTGTAGATAATTTTCTTGTTACACCAGAAGCGGTGTACACTCATCGAGCCCAAGCATCCACTCCAGAACCTGAACCTCAGCCGGAACCTGCACTGGACCCTTATCGTGCATCATCTTTCCAGTGGGATCCGGAGATGACCAGCCAGTGGTATCCTGATTACACCTCCCAGTACACCAGGGAGAGTAGCGGCGGTCCTTGGTATTAGACCAATTTAGGCCAAAATCCTAAGCTTGGGGGAGTACGTATTTCTCACCGACTTTACATTTATGTTCACACACTAGTCGTCGGTGCTCATACTCTTTCATTGTATTATCCAGGCTAGTTTAAATTTCTTTTTCTACTTCTCTTCTTGCGTGTTTGATAAACCTTAAGAAAAACCAAAAAAAATTAGTTAGTTTAATTTCCATGCTTGTAGTAGAATAAAAATGAAAACCCAAAAAGATTTCTAGTTCTTCTTCTTACTTGTTGGGAGTTTTCCCGTCTAAATAGTTTTATTTTCTTTTCTTTTCTTTGGGGGTCGAGAGTAGAAGACCACATTGAAAATGTTTAGTGGCTCTTATATGCATGATTGTTTATTTAACTTAGAGCCCATATTCTATCTTAGTCCAAATGCACGTGCACCATTATTATTATACACATCGTTTGGTCGTGCAAGTGAAAGGCAATAATGACGATATATGATGGACTGATTGAGATGAGAGAAGCTAGTATGAACTTGACCTCTCTTGTTTTCATAAATATGATGAGTTCATCGTTTCTGATTCAGCTTATTATGAGGTAAACATATTTGCAATGACATTTAGAGATTATAGTTGCTTGTGCCATGCTTTACTAGCTATGAGTTATAATGGTTTACCTTGTGTGTCAACATGCTATTAGAATGATTATGATGTGGTATGGTGGGATGGTATCCTCCTTTGAATGAATTGAGTGACTCGACTTGGCACATGTTCACGCATGTAGTTGAAACAAATCAACATAGCCTTCATGATATTTATGTTCATGGTAGATTATATCCTAATCATGCTTGTATTCAGTGTGAATTAATTTTAATGCATGTTTATGACTGTTGTCGCTCTCTCAGTTGGTCGCTTCCCAGTCTTTTGCTAGCCTTCACTTGTACTAAGTGGGAATACTGCTTGTGCATCCAAACTCCTTAAACCCCAATGTTGTTGCATATGAGTCCACCATACCTTCCTATATGTGGTATTTACCTACCGTTCCAAGTAAATTTGTATGTGCCAAACTCCAAACCTTCAAATGAAATTTTGTTTTGTATGCTCGAGCAGCTCATGTTTCAACTAGGGCTGCCTATATCTTCCATGCTAGGTGGGTTATTCTCAAGAGGAGTGGACTCTGCTCCTCATTCACGAGAAAGAGCCGGTAACCGGGATGCCTAGTCCCATGATCCAAAAAATATCAAAGCAAATCAAAATAATTAAACAAAACTCCCCCAGGGCTGTTGTTAGTTGGAGGCACTCGTTGTTTCGAGCCAGCCATGGATTGATGCTTGTTGGCCATTGGGGGAGTATAAACCTTTACCATTCTATTTGGGAACTGTCGATGATGCATGTAGTATGGAAGATACAGCCATCTCATAGTTGTTGCGTTGACAGCGAAAGTATGCCGCTCAAAATGTTATTCAATCCTACTGCTGCTTGTCTGATTATATTGTGTTCTTGCTCAAGAGCGCTGAGTGCTACAGTACACTCTAGCTACTAAAGAGACCGAGTGCGTGTGATTTTCAGGTTCCGAACCCCCTCTACGTTGCGCATGGGCCTCCTTTTATACACTCAAGGGGTCACCGACAGGTGGCAACGCAGACGAGGGTAAAAAGGGGAAAAGGAGTTGCGGTTGGTACAGCTACCTGCACAGTGCATCCTACCTAACCCTGACGGCAGGGGACAAAGGCATTAAATGCCCGTCTGTGTCGCCCAAATAGTGCAGAAAGGGACCGTCAGGGACGCCACCACTCGCCACGATGGCGATCTTGTCAGCGTCGCATGCCACCGCGCACCGCTGGCTGCATAGCCTCTCGCCACGCGCGCCTGGAAAGGCCCCCAGGGAGACACGTTGGTGGATGTGCTGGAGCGTAGGTAAAGAGTGGCCGCCTGCCGCGGCAAGCGCCTTGCCGCGGTCGTTGTCTTGTCGTGCCTGGAAGCTTGTCGCTCACCGGGCCTTGCCGGGACGCGCGGTCGCGACAAGTTCCTTGAAATGCCTTGGTTGGCCTTCTCGGCAAGCTCCTCTTGCCGGGGCCTTGTCTCCTTGGCTTGAATACTTTGTTCTTGAATGGCTCCAAAGGAACCACGGAGGATCTTGGCGGCCACCCGGAAAGCCTTGCCACGGGGTGCTGCAACTGCCCGTGCACAAGTTCGGGATACTAGGGTACCCCTACTCTAGTACACCGACAGGAGCCCTCGGGCCTGGGCCACACACGGTGCCGAGCGCTGTTGGGCCAGGCCCAAAACAGGGCACAGGCACGCGCAGCCTGGGTTATGCCGTATCTTACTCCGTATCCACCGCGCCCTCCCCGAACAGCACGCGTTGAATGCGGCATCGTGGGAGAGATCGTGGGTGGTTTCTTTATTCGGAAGGGAGAAACGTCCGCCCCCTCCCTCTTTATAAGCAGGGGAAACAGGGGCAGGTCTCCCACTTCGCCAGTTGTTAGTCCATTCTCGAAAATCTCCGCCGCTCCCCCCTTCTTCCCGAAGCTGAAAGAGAGAAGCGCTCCGCCCCCACACTGCCACCGGCACCACCAACGCCGTCGATCTCCCCCGCCACCTCCGCTATGGCTCCAAAAGCTGACAAGGGGAAGGGCGTGAAATCGGCCGAGGCGCAGCGGCTCGCGGCCCTGCGAAAGGAGCGGGCCATCTTCCCCGCTCAGCTTGACGCGAAGGAGCTGAGGGAGTACTACTATCTCTTCTGGTCGACGGAGACGTGAGCGCATCCGCGTACGAAGGTACTCCCGGCCAGCGCTTCGAGATTGGCTCCGAACGGGTACCCCTTCTTCGCGGTTGTTCTTGTACTGCAGGCTCTGCCCGCCCTTCTCTGAATTCTTCTATGATATCATGAACACCTACGGGTTCCGCCTCCTTGATTTCACCCCCAATGCCGTTCTGACCATGGCAGTTTTCGCACATTTGTGCGAAAACTTTGTCGGAGTCCACCCAAATGTAGCCCTTTTCCGCCACTTTTTTATGCCCCGAGTCGAGAGAGGAGAGCCCCTTGCCAACGGAATTGCTTGGATCTCGAGGGTCAGCAAGAAGGAAGCCTATCTGGAGGGAGAGCTCCGCAGCAAATGGGAGGAGTGGAGAGCAGAGTGGTGCTGGGTCGTCGAGGAGAACCCGCAGCCATTTACCGCCCTGCGCCAAGCCCCAATAGTGCGTGGTAACGATTGGAGCAACGTGGCCCCGGAAGACAACAGGCTGAAAATCGCCGTCACCTGGATCCTACGCCTCAGGCTTGCTGGGCTCACTCTGGGCGTAGTTGGCGCAGATTTCCTGCACCGCCGCATCGCCCCCCTGTAGGAGAGGGGGAGACCCGCCTGGGAGTTCCAGAACTCGGCGGATATCATGAGGCTGTGGCCGGGCCTCAATTTTAACTTCACTGTTCTGGAGCTGGACGCGATGCTCCTGGAGCTGTTCAAGCGCGACCCCCAGCATCCGTTCATGTTGCCGCGGGATGTCGTTCCGCTGTGCAACAATTCTTCGCTTGACCGCATCCGTGCAATGATGCCGCTATGCGACTCTCACTGCATTGTTCCAACTTGGCAAGAGCCGGCAGACGCCATCGTGCAGGAGTTCTTTGATGGCTTGGTAGAAGTGCCGGTCCGCGCCGACGAGCAGAAGAGCCTCACCCGCGACACCACCGATGCGGAGATGCAGCGCATCGCCACCAGGCTGGAAGAGGCGGCAGCAGCTGTTGCCGCGGGCGTATTTGGATTCACCATGGAGGAGGCGGAGGCAGCGGAGGCGGCAAGCCTTGCCGAGCGCGAGGAGTTTGCCGGCGAGGAAGAGCTCGCCAGGCCCGAAGATGAGCCGAGCGAGCCCGCCGAGGGCGCGGGCGACCCGTTGTAGATCGACTCCTCCTCCCCACCTTCAGCCAGCTCGCCGCAAGCGGAGCCCCCAGCTCCAACAAGAAGGCGTCTCCGCAAGGCCGGGGACGTAGCGGGGCGGCAGATGGGCCAGCAGCCGCCGCACCACGCGACGCGCTCGACCGCAGCAAGCACTGTTGCCGCGGGAGCACCTCACGCTGCGGCGGCAACTGGAGCGGGGTCCTCCCAGTCCACCGCTACTGCACCTGCCAAGCGGGCAAGGGAGCCTACTCCCCCGCCTTGCCGCACCGGAGGTGAGCCGGACTTCGATCTCTCCACGCTCAGCTCCGACGACGAAGAAAAAGAGTAAGATCCCCTTGCTGTACTTGTAATTCTTCGATTCTTGCTGTCTTTGTCTTGTATCTGATTTGCTTGACTCTGAACCTGTTCCTTTTCAGGACTCTGGCCCAGCGAGCGGCGAAGAGAGCCAAGGCCCCGGTGATAGTCATCGAGGACAACCCCACCACGACGGCAGAGGACATGTCCAAGACCACCTTGTCGGACCCGGCAAGCATTCCTCAAAGCAACCCCCAGCGCAGCCCCCCACGTAAGTATATGGTTTACTTTATGTTGTCAGGCGCGCATGGGTGCTCTTCTTTTGCTGATATCTGTCTGTTCGTCCGTGTAGGAGCAGAGCAGCCTCACCAGGAGGACCCGGATGCCGCTCCTGAAGTGCTATCTGCTTCGACTACACAACCAAGGGAGGCTTCCCTGGCAAGGGAGCGTTCTCCGGCAAGGGAGAATTCTCCGGCAAGGGGCAGTTCTCCGGCAAGGGGCAGCACCAGTGATCCTCCGGTGGTTGAGACCACGACTGCAGATCCAAGCACAGGTAACCCTTTTGCCTGAAGACTTCCCTTGGGTTCTTTCTGATTTTCTTTTTGAATATTCGCTTGACCTTTCTCCCCTCTTCGGTCGTCAGATCCACCTGCCACGGAGCCCATGGAAACCAAGGCCGCCGGTGAGGAGAATGTGCGCGGCAACAACGACGACGTCGCGGCCATCGAAGAAGAGGCCGGTGCTGATGATCCCTCCGACGAAGAGGCCACCAAGGCTGCCGCCGCAGAAGCGTGTGAGGGATCCGGCGATCGCACTGACGGCCCTGAGGCCGCAGGAGTGCCAGGCGCTACGCCGACCGCCGATCCCTCCGCCGATGCTGCAGCGCCAGGCTCCGAAGAGCCCCAGTCCGGCGCCTACTTGAAGGACGGCGACGGAATCTTCATCAAGCTCCCCTGGGCTTCAAGCTCCAGGGCGTCGGTCGAAGGAGAAATTTTGGACGGAGAAGTGCTCGCCTCCGCTGGGCTGACGCTGGTCGACGCGCCAAGAAGCAGCAGTGACAAGTCTGAGGAGGCGCGGCTACTGCGGGAGCTGCTATTGCTCTACCGTGCCCGCCAAGCCAAGCTGGCGTCCCGAGAGGCGCTTGTCGCAAAGGCGGGAGTGGATATTGAGAAGCGCGCGGAGGAACTCCGGGGTCTAAGGCAGGAACTCTCCGGTCCTTGGGGGAGTAGCGGGAGCAAATTCTCGAGGAGCGGAAAGCCTTCCTCCTCGAGAAGGCTGAAGTTGAAGAGAAGCAACGGCTTGTCGCCGAAAACCTATTTGCACAGGAAGGAGAGTTGGCGCAGCGCAAGGTGAACCTTGACAGCCACGAGGAGGAGCTTGCCGTGTGCGAGCAAGAAATTGGCGGGGCTCTCAAGGAAGCAAAGGATGCCCCTGCAGCTGCCGAGGCCGCCAAGAAGGAGCTAGAGACAAAGGTAGCGCAGCTGGAGGCTGATCTCAGGGCGGGCGGCGAGGATCTTGCCGCTCTCAAGCGTGACCGCGAGAAGGATGCTGCCGCTCATGGTGAACTGCAGGGCCTTCTCGCAGAGAGGAGCAAGGAGCTCAGTGCCGCCAAGGACTCCAATGCGGACCTCGAGTTGAAGCTGGCCACTTTGGCTCAAATGCTAGACGGCGCCAGGGAGCGCGAGGTGGCCTTGTCGGAGAAGATCAAGGCCGATGAAGCGCTGCTGTCGAGTGCTGCTGCCTCCCAAAACGCTTTTAGGGAGACAGTGGAGCACTGGACCGAGAGTTGGCGCAGCTGGGGATGGAGGATCTCGGGTACTCCTCCGACGAGCACCTCCAACCCAGCGCCAAGCTCAGCTTGTTCTTCAAGGGCGTGGAGACGGCCCTCCAGCGACTCCGGGAGAAGATCCCAAAGCAGCTGGCCGACGAGTCGCGCAGGATCTGCGCAGGGGTTCTTCAGAAGGTGCTGGTGAAGGTGGACTTCCGCAACCCAGGCCTCAACCTCACCAACGTCCTCAAGTCCCTGCCTCCAGATGCTGATCTGGAAGCGCTCGAGGCCCTTGTCGCACCCATTGTGGACAAGGTGAGCGAGATCAAGAGGGTTGAGGGCGATCGCATAGATTAAGCCGCCCGTCTTTTCTTTTTCTTGTCGCTACTGGTCATGTTATGAAAACAATCTATTAGAGCTGTGACAAGCTATCTTGTAATATAACTCTGTTTTGGGTAGAAATTTGCTATGTTATTTCCTTTACTTGGTTCCTTCCTTTGTATGTTTTTGCCCTACGCTTTTAGGGAACTTGTCGGTGCAGGCACCTGGGCCGCGAGCGCTGAGTGCGGGACATCAGCAGCCTGTTGGCGGTGCCGCTACCAACAAGAAACCTTGTCGCAACTAGTCGCAGCTCACTTAAGTTGTTGAGCGGACTCGAAACAAAGTAAGGGTGCAACTAGCTACGAGTTGGTTCCTCCGCGCATAGGTTTATCATACAAAGTACAGTCATTCGAGGAAGATAACTTAAAAAATTAAAAATTGATTGCTCAAACTTTGGTAACTTAGCTTTTCTGTCTTTTGCTTTCCGGCAAGGCGAAACTTGCTTGAATGATGCCTGGCCCGGCCCACACCATTATCTTCTCCATCCCCCCGGGCAAACTTGTGCGCGGGGGAACCTTGCTTTCCTTTCCAAGAAAAAGAAAGAAGAGAAAATAAAGATGTGGAGCCTTATGGCTCGTTATTGCTTACCGGGGCTAGGTGCTGCACAAAGTGTCAGATAATGCATGCAAATATAAAGTAGAAAGCATGAAATTGACAAGATGTGCGGAGCACATGAGCTTTACTTATGCACGGGATCTGCGCCCGGCTTTGTACAAAGGATTACATGCAACATCGGCAAGACTTGTACAAAAGGTGGTTGCCGGAACGGGTTCCAGCGACCGCGCCCTACGGGTAAAACTTATGAAGATGCTCAATGTTCTAGGAGTTGCTCACCGGAGTGCCATCTTCGGTCTCAAGGCGGACTGCGCCAGGCCTAGTGACTCGTTTCACTCGGTAAGGGCCTTCTCACTTTGGCGTCAACTTGTTGGAATTCTTGGCGGACTGAACGCACCGAAGAACAAGGTCACCTTCCTCGAAGCTTCTGGCATTAACTTTGCGGCTATGGTAGCGGCGCAAAGCTTGCTGGTATCGAGCAGCTCGTACAACAGCCTGAAGATGGTCGTCGTCAAGGAGCAGCGCGTCATCTTGTCGCAGCTGCTCTTGCTCAAGCTCATCATAAGCGAGCACTCGAGGTGACCCGTATACGAGTTTTGTGGGGAGAACTGCCTCTGCTCCATAGACTAGAGCGAAAGGTGTCTGGCCAGTGGCTTGATTTGGCGTCGTTCTGATCGACCAAAGGACCATCAACAGCTCCTCGATCCAGTTTCTTCCGCACTTGCGCAGCCTATCGAAAGTTCTGGTCTTGAGCCCGCGCAGCACTTCAGCATTTGCCCTCTCCGCTTGACCGTTGCTTCTCGGATGAGCAACAGAAGCGAAGCAGACCTTGGCGCCAAGATCCTGGACGTACTGCATGAAGGTGCGGCTCGTGAATTGCGTGCCATTGTCGGTGATGATCCTGTTAGGGATCCCGAAACGGCAAACAATCGACCTGAAGAACTTGACTGCTGACTGTGCTGTCACCTTCCTCACTGGTTCCACTTCTGGCCACTTTGTGAACTTGTCGATTGCAACGTACAAGTACTCAAAGCCCCCGACAGCTCGGGGAAAGGGGCCGAGGATATCGAGCCCCCAGACCAAAAATGGCCAGGATAAAGGGATCGTCTAGAGAGCTTGAGCTGGCTGGTGTATCTGTTTGGAATGGAACTGGCACGCTTCACACATGGTTACTTGTGCAGTTGCATCCTGGAGGGCTGTCGGCCAAAAGAAGCCTTGCCGGAACGCTTTTCCGGCAAGTGCTCTTACGCCAATGCGGTGACCACATATGCCTCCATGTATCTCTGCCAACAGCATTTGTCCGTCTTCCCGGTGAATACACTTCAATTTCACGCCGTTGAGTCTTCTTCTGTATAGTGTGCTGTCAACAAACTGGTACATACTCGACTGCCGGGCTACTCTTTCCGCTTCTTCTTGCTCTTCGGGAAGTTCTCCTGTCTGAAGAAAATGGACAATCTGTTGTGCCCATGTTGGAGCTTGCGGCTCGACAACAAGGACTAAAGGCACATCTGCTGCTGCGGGAACATCCGCTTCTACGGTAAGAACCTGTGGCTCTGCCGGAGCTTGATGTTCCCCAGCAAGCTTCCCGGAGCAAAACTTGTCGGGAGCGTTTGCTTCAACGGAACAAACCCTAAGGCTTGTCGGAGCAGACTGCTCCTCAGCATCCTTGGTGTTGATTTTGGGGACCTTCTTGGCGGCGGCTTCGGGGAGCTCTGCCGGAAAATAGTCACCAGAAATCAACTTCCTCTTCTTGCTCTGTCCAGTTGATGGCATTACAGATGGTTGAGTCAGCTTGAGCACAAAGATCCCTGGTTCCATAGGTAACTTATGTGCAGCGCACATTGACAGGCCATCGGCAATGTCATTCTGAGCTCTTGGAAGATGTTCCATCTGTAGGCCATCAAAGTGCTCTTCTAGCTTTCTTACTTCATCAACGTAAGCTTCCATCAATGGACTCTGATAATTCTTGTTCACTTGGCGGACGACAAGCTGTGAGTCACCCCTGACAATGAGCTTCTTGATCCCAAGGTCTGCCGCGATCCTGAGACCGGCAAGCAATCCTTCATACTCTGCAGTATTGTTCGTTGCTTGCTCCTTGGGAAAGTGCATCTGGACTACGTACTTGAGGTGCTCTCCGGTGGGTGCAACAAGTAGCACGCCCGCACCGGCGCCTTGCAGCGAGAAGGCACCATCAAAGTACATCAGCCACTCTTTGCTTGCTTCCTTGACGGGGATGCTCGTTTCTGGAATTTCTTCATCTGGTGTTGGCGTCCATTCTGCTATGAACTCTGCCAATGCTCTGCTTTGGATAGTTGAAGTGCTCTCAAACTTGAGGCCAAAGCTTGACAGTTCCAGTGCCCACTCGACAATCCTGCCTGTTGCTTCTGGATTTTGCAGTATCCTCTTCAGCGGAAAACGAGTGACGACTGTGATCTCATGTGCTTGGAAGTAATGGCGCAGCTTTCTCGAGGCCATGAGAAGGCCGAAAAGCAATTTCTGCACACCAGAGTACCTTGACCTAGCCCCCTGCAGAAGGGAACTGACAAAGTAAACTGGGCGCTGCACCATTCTCTTCTGCATCTTCTCATGCTCCTGCGCAGATCCATCCTTGTCGGGACCAGAGCTTGCCGGTGAAGTCCTCTGCTTGTCGCTGGATGCATCTGCCGTGGTTGCTGGCTCATCATCCGCCTCCCTCTCCGCTACTAACGCAGCACTAACCACTTGATTGGTTGCCGCTATATATAGCAGCAACTTCTCTTGTGGCTTAGGTGCGACAAGTGTTGGAGTGGAGGACAGGTATCTCTTCAAGTCCTGCAGCGCAGCCTCCGCTTCCGGAGTCCATTTCATTGGACCTGCCTTTTTCAATATTTTGAAAAATGGCAGGGCGCGCTCAGCAGACCTAGAGATAAACCTGCTGAGAGCAGCCACGCAACCGGCAAGTCTTCGTACATCCTTGACGCGCTTTGGTGCTTCAATCTGCTCAATGGCCTTGATCTTGTCGGGATTGGCTTCAATTCCCCGCTGAGACACGAAGAACCCGAGAAGCTTGCCGGAAGGGACTCCAAACACACACTTCTCGGGGTTAAGCTTGAGGTTGATCTTGCGCAGATTTGCAAAGGTTTCGTCTAAATCTTGAATCAGAGTCGCCTTGTCCTTGCTCTTGACCACTATGTCATCCATGTAGGCTTCCACATTTCTGTGCATTTGCGGTTCAAAAGCGTCATGGACTACCCTTGCAAATGTTGAACCAGCATTCTTTAAACCGAAAGGCATCCGTACGAAACAGTATGTGCCACATGGGGTGATGAATGCGGTCTTCTCCTCATCCTCTTCTGCCATGAAGATCTGATGGTATCCTGAGTATGCATCAAGAAATGAAAGCAAGTCACATCCGGCCGTGGAGTCAACAATCTGGTCGATGCGCGGCAAGGGAAATGGGTCTTTGGGACAAGCTTTATTAACATCGGTAAAGTCGATACAAAGCCTCCATTTCCCGTTTGCCTTACGCACGACTACAGGATTGGCCAACCACGTAGGATGGAGCACTCCTCTGACAAGGCCTGCTGCTTCCAATTTCTTGATTTCTTCTGCAATGAATTCTTGGCGCTCCACTGCCTGTTTCCTGACTTTCTGCTTGACGGGCCGCGCATGAGGACAGACGGCAAGATGGTGCTTGATTACTTTCCTGGGAACACCGGGGATGTCAGACGGTTGCCACGCAAACACGTCGACGTTCGCCCGCAGGAAAGCAACGAGCGCGCTTTCCTATTAGGGTCGAGAGTGGCACTGATGGTGAAGGTACCACCAGTGCCGTCCTCCTTGGCGGACACCTTCTTGGTCTCTGGTGGAGCTACCATTGTCTTCTTACACTTGCCGGTGGAGCTCGATGGTGCGTCCTCGACAGTAGCGCAGCAGTCCGAAGAGGTGCGCTTGCCGGAGTGGGCATCAGAGCTCTTGCCGGACTTGGTCTTCTTCTTCCCCCGGGAGCTTCAGCGGCAAGTGAGTTGCGATCTGTTGCGGCTGCTGCTTCCCGGTAGATCTTGTCGGCGCAGATAAGAGCATCCTTCTTGTCGCCAGGGACAGAGATGACACTTATCGGGCCTGGCATCTTCAGTATGTTGTATGCATAGTGAGAGGCTGCCATGAATTTGGCGAGTGCTGGACGGCCGAGTATCCCATTGTAAGGCAATGGAAAGTCAGCAACGTCAAAAGTGACCCTCTCAGTCCTGAAGTTCAACTCGCTGCCAAATGTTACCGGCAACGTGATCTTTCCCTTCGGCTTGCTCCTTCCCGGATTGATTCCTTGGAATGTGCCGGTCTCTTCGAGCTCGCTATCAGGGATCTGGAGTTTCTGGAGTACCGCGGAGGAGATCAAGTTCAAGCCGGCCCCGCCGTCAACTAGCATCTTAGTGACCTTGAGGTTGCGGATAGTTGGTGAAACCAACATCGGCAAGCACCCGACCGCAGTTATGCGATCAGGGTGATCCTCAATATCAAAGATGATAGGCATGCTGGACCATTTCAGAGGCTTGCGTGACTTGATGGATGGTTCTGCCGCATTGATTTCCCGCACCCACTGCTTGAGCTGGTGGTGTGAAGTATGCAGAAAAGCACCGCCGTCAACGCACAGGACCTCTGTGGCTTTCTGGAACTCCTGCTCATCGGTCTCGTCATCATGCATATCTTCATCATCATCGTCATCTTCATCCTTGTCGCGGCCGCGGGGAGGTCTGTCTCCGTGCCGCTGCTTGGCCTTGCCGCGACGTTCTCCCAGGCCGGGACGTTTCTTGTCGGATCCTCCAGCACCTTCCTGGGCCTTCTCCTTGTCGCGTCGCTCGTATTCAGCCTTTTGCTGTTCAACAAGCTGCTCGACCTTCTTGCAGCTCTGGAGATCATGGCCCTTGGAGCGGTGGAGCTTGCAGTATTTCTTGTTGGTGCCGTCCTGCTTGTCGGCGACCGCCACAGTTGCGGCAACCTCCTTGCCGGAGCTACCAGCTTCGGCTTTCTTGCCGGACTGCTCAACAACTAGCACCTCTTTGCCTTTCTTCTTCCTGTTGTTTCGCCGCTGGTTTTTCTTTGCCGGGGCAGCATCCTCACTATCAGATCCTCCTGCTCCTGTATTCTCTCCGGGGAGTTTCCTCCCTTCCTCAACATGTGCACACTTGTCGGCCAGGGCATATAGCTCACTGACATCTCTGATCTTGCACATCGCCATCTCCTCCCGCATCCTGCGGTTTCCGCACGTTCTGATGGAACGCGCTGATTACCGCGGCAGGGTGGACGTCTGGGATGTTGTGTTGTACGCGGTTGAATCTCTAAATGTACTTGCGTAGGGGCTCTCCTTCCTTCTGGGTGAGCAGATGAAGGTTGCTCTCTTGGCCATGAGGCTTGTGGCCGCCTGTAAAGGCGCCGACAAACTGATGGCACAGGTCAGCCCAGGAGGATATGGAGTTGTCCGGCAAGTGCATGAGCCAGGATCTGACATTGGGCTTGAGCACCAGCGGGAAGTAGTTGGCAAGGATCTTGTCGTCCCGCCCCCCAGTAGCTTGCACCGCGATGGTGTAGATGCTAAGGAACTCTGACGGATGCGACTTGCCGTCGTACTTCTCTGGTACGTCTGGCTTGAAATTCTTCGTGCTGGGCCACTGGACTTGCCGCAGCTCACGAGTGAACGCAGGGTAACCTACCGCGTACGGCAAGTCGCCTGGTTCCCCTGGCGCATGCATGTCAACAGAGGGTCCAGCACGCTTGTCGGATTGACGTCACGCTTCTCTTCGGCGCTCGATGCGAGTACGAGTGTCTTCTTGCTGTCGTTCGTGAAGAACTTGGCGCTGATCGCAACGAGCTCGTGGATCTGACGATGCGGTGGAGTCGCTGTCGAGGTTGAGCCAGCGAGTCGGCGATCTTGGACTTCAAGGTGGAGAGTGCATGGTGGTTGCACCCCCACCAGTTTCGTCGCCACCGGCTCGTGCCTGGCAGTCCTGCCGTGGCCGCGATGCACTTGGCTGCCGCGGAGTGTCGCCGTTGGCAAAGCCGATGAGACTCTGAATGGTGGCCCTCCATTGGTCGATCTTGTCTTCCGCTGGAGGGTAATCTAGGAGCAGTTGAGCTCGCGCCAAAGCTTCTGCTGGAGTGGTGGCTGGTAGTGGCGAACGGTGCGAGGAGCGGGATATGCTCGGACTTCTAACTATGTTAGAAGGAGCAGTATCCCGTCCAGGCGACCGTGCCTCGCTCGTGCCAGCATGTTGGCGTGCATGCTGGTCTTGAGCACCCCGAGATCCACCAGCTCGATCTTGGCTCAACAGACGTATGGTACTACGAGTACCATGACGTTGTCGGTCCTGCGCCTCCTGAGATGGGTGCGGTACATGTACACACGCCGACGTCTATGCAGCCTTGTCCTTGGACCTGGCAGCGTCATGAGCTTCCTCGTCGACGTCCGTTCTTCCGCCGGCGTCTACTTCACCACCCATTTGCTCCGGTGGTGGTGGAAGTGACGTGGACGGAGCAGCTGCCGCCGAAGTCTTCTTCTTCGGTGGCATGTCGATGAAGAAAATGAAGATCTAGCTCGTGTGAACGCCGGATCAGGTTCACGCAATCTCGAGCCCCCTACCTGGCGCGCCAAAGATGTCGGGGAAGCTGATCCACGAACACCTATGGGGCCGGCGGACCGAGCCGCTTTCGGTTCGGCAGGGGGCGGAGATCGCATGAAGAGCGGATCGAGGCGAAGCACACGAGCAATTTACCCAGCTTCAGAGCTCTCCGGAGAGATAATACTCCTACTGCTGCTTGTCTGATTATATTGTGTTCTTGCTCAAGAGCGCTGAGTGCTACAGTACACTCTAGCTGCTAACGAGACCGAGTGCGTGTGATTTTCAGGGTCCGAACCCCCTCTACGTTGCGCATGGGCCTCCTTTTATACACTCAAGGGGTCACCGACAGGTGGCAACACAGACGAGTGTAAAAAGGGGAAAAGGAGTTGCGGTTGGTACAGCTATCTGCACAGTGCATCCTACCTAACCCTGACGGCAGGGGACAAAGGCATTAAATGCCCGTCTGTGTCGCCCAAACAGTGCAGAAAGGGACCGTCAGGGACGCCACCGCTCGCCACGATGGCGATCTTGTCAGCGTCGCATGCCACCGCGCACCGCTGGCTGCACAGCCTCTCGCCACGCGCGCCTGGAAAGGCCCCTAGGGCGACACGTTGGTGGATGTTCTGGAGCGTAGGTAAAGAGTGGCCGCCTGCCGCGGCAAGCGCCTTGCCGCGGTCGTTGTCTTGCCGCGCCCGGAAGCTTGTCGTTCACCGGGCCTTGCCGGGACACGCGGCGCGTCGCGGCAAGTTCCTTGAAATGCCTTAGTTGGCCTTCCCGGCAAGCTCCTCTTGCCGGGGCCTTGTCTCCTTGGCTTGAATACTTTGTTCTTTAATGGCTCCAAAGGAACCACGGAGGATCTTGGCGGCCACCCGGCAAGCCTTGCCGCGGGGTGTTGCAACTGCTCGTGCACAAATTCGGGATACTAGGGTACCCCTACTCTAGTACACCGACATGGATCTCTTTTACCATCAATTACAATGTTTAGTCAGTCCTTGATCTTTAAAGGTGCTCTACATTTATGTTTTGCGGTCTCAGAAAGGGCTAGCGAGATACCATTTTGTTATATCATGTTATGATTGTTTTGAGAAAGTGTTGTCATCCGAGTTTTATTATTATGGTTCGCTGGTTGATTATGCTATTGATATGAGTAATTGTGAGACCTAAGTGTTATTGTGAGTATGGTTAGTTCATAATATTTGCTGAAACCTGAATGATGGCTTTGCATGTTTACAACAACAAGAGCAAACAAAGTTTGTAAAAGTTTTTTTATCACTTTCAGTTTATCCACTGAATTGCTTGAGGACAAGCAAAGGTTTAAGCTTGGGGGAGTTGATACGTCTCCAACGTATCTACTTTTCGAAACACTTTTGCCCTTGTTTTGGACTCTAACTTGCATCATTTGAATGAAACTAACCCGGACTGATGCTGTTTTCAGCAGAACTGCCATGATGTTGTTTTATGTGTAGAAAAGAAAAGTTCTCATAATGTCCTGATAATCCACGGAGGAACTTTTTAGAAAATATCAAAAATATTGGCGAAAGAATCAAGACCAGGGGGCGCACACCCTGTCCACGAGGGTGGTGGCGCGCCCCCTCCCCTGGGTGCACCCCCTGTCTCATGGGCCCCCTGGACCTCCATCGACCTCAACTCCAACTCCATATATTCATGTTCGGGGAGAAAAAAATCAGAGAGAAAGTTTCATCGTGTTTTATGATACGGAGCCGCCGCCAAGCCCTAATCTCTCTCGGGAGGGCTGATCTGGAGTCTGTTCGGGGCTCCGGAGAGGGGGATTCGTCACCGTCGTCATCATCAGCCATCCTCCATCAGCAATTTCATGATGCTCACTGTCGTGCGTGAGTAATTCCATCATAGGCTTCCTGGACGGTGATGGGTTGGATGAGACTTACCATGCAATCAAGTTAGTTTTGTTAGGGTTTGATCCCTAGTCCACTATGTTCTGAGATTGATGTTGCTATGACTTTGCTATGCTTAATGCTTGTCACTAGGGCCCGAGTGCCATGATTTCAGATCTGAACCTATTATGTTTTCATGAATATATGTGTGTTCTTGATCCTATCTTGCAAGTCTATAGTCACCTATTATGTGTTATGATCTGACAACCCCGAAGTGACAATACTCAGGATACTTCTCGGTGATGACCATTGTTTGAGGAGTTCATGTATTCAGTATGTGCTAATGCTTTGTTCGGTTCTCTATTGAAAGGAGGCCTTAATATCCCTTAGTTTCTGCTAGGACCCCGCTGCCACGGGAGGGTAGGATAAAAGATGTCATGCAAGTTCTTTTCCATAAGCATGTATGACTATTTACGGAATACATACCTACATTACATTGATGAACTGGAGCTAGTTCTATGTCACCCTATGTTATAGCTATTACATGAGGAATCACATCCGGCATAATTATCCATCACTGATCCATTGCCTGCGAGCTTTTCACATATTGTTCTTCGCTTATTTACTTTTCCGTTGCTACTGTTACAATCACTACAAAACCCAAAAACATTACTTTTGCTATCGTTACCTTTATTATCATACTACTTTGCTACTAAATACTTTGCTGCAGATACTAAGTTATCCAGCTGTGGTTGAATTGACAACTCAACTGCTAATACTCAAGAATATTCTTTGGCTCCCCTTGTGTCGAATCAATAAAGTTGGGTTGAATACTTTACCCTCGAAAGCTGTTGCGATCCCCTACACTTGTGGGTTATCATCCATTCTTCCCGCACTTGAAACAACTAATGTGGCTTAGATCCTTCTTGGCGGGCATTGCTGGGTTGGAACGGTTCTGTCCGTTGCTTCCTCCATTTCCATTTCCATTCCCATTCCTGGGGCCACTATGGTTATGCCAACTCCCTCCATTGGGATTGTGACCTCCATGGTTATGTTGAAGGGGTTCTCCCGAGTTCGGGGTAAAACGGGGTCTCTGCTGAGCTCCAGAATTGTACTTCCCTTGTCCATACTTCCTCTTGCGGTTGTCAATCTTTTGCTGCTTCCCTTCAATAATGAGAGCTCTATCTACCAGCTCCTGGTAGTTGCTGAAGGTTGCCACCATCAACTGCATGCTCAGCTCATCATTCAGTCCTTCCAGAAACTTCTCCTGCTTAGCTACATCTGTAGCGACGTCATCTGGGGCATAAATTGCTAACTTACTAAAATCATCCACATACTGGCCCACTATGCGTCCTGCTTGGCGCAAGTTGCAAAACTCGTGCTTTTTCATGGCCATAGCTCCTGGTGAAACATGGGCAGTACGAAAAGCCTGCTGGAACTGGTCCCATGTGACAGTGTCGACAGGGTAAGTGGCTATGAAATTCTCCCACCATGATGCTACGGGACCATCAAGATGATGTGCGGCAAAACACACTCTCTCCGCATCTGTGCATCCTGCAGTGGTCAACTCCCTTCCAATCTTGCGGAGCCAATCATCTCCAACTATCGGCTCGGTGCTACTGGAGAACACCGGCGGATTCAGCCTTAGAAAATGGGCTAAGTGATCAACAGGTGGTGGTTGTGGTGGGTTGTTGTTGTTGTTCTTCCCCTGATTCTGATTCTGGACTAGTATCTACATCAATTCATTCTACTGTGGGATCAACTGAGTGAGCTCCGGGGGGAAAGCAAATCCATTGTTGCGTCTCGAAGGCATCTGATGGGTTTAGGAAAAGATGAGAAAACAGGATAGAATGAGGTCTAGAGGGAAAACACTACCCATATGCACATGAGACAAACACAAACAATACCACTTCAATCAATTCAAACAAGGGCATACAATCGGTCTAACTATCGTTACAAAAGTGCTCGGACTATACTATATACATGGGAGAATACTACTACTGATATGGTGGTCGACTAGAAAAATTGATTAGTGGAAGACTCCATGATATCTGCTCCAGCTTCATCAACATAGTCATCATCGCTATCATCAGGGTCCGAGTCGGTGTCTTCGATGATGATGTAGTTCTCCGGGCAAGTGCAATCGTCGTCTTCTCCTCCTGGCGCGGGGTCTCCCATGAATACTCCTAGCTTCCTCGTAAGATCATCATTCTTCTCCACGAGTATCGTCATTTCCTCCTTGTATCCATTGCGTGTAGACTTGAGTTCTTCCTCCAGCTCTGTGATCCTGGTCATTGCCTTCTTCAGATCTCTCATGCCTTCGCACATCTGGTTCTCCTGGCGACGAATATGCTGGATTAACTCCTAGATGAAAGCTGCAATGGATCTATCCTTCCTGGTGCTGATCATCTCCCATTGTTCATCTTGGCACCCACAAATCTGGTAGATAGTATCCTTGAGATCCTTGTGGTAAACTTCTCCAATGCGTCCCATGGTGATGTGGGCTGCCATGCTCTTTCCTAGACTCCAGGTTGGTGCGTCAAAGGAAAACTCTATGGGCTCAGTGACTGGCATGAACGTCCTTCCTGGAACTTGTTTGGGAATGTAGGTTCCGGTGAAGTTTGGTATTCTGATGTTCAGGTATCTAGTGACTTCCTTCAAATGTCGTCCAAAAGGTGTATCTTCATCCGGTTGCCTGAACTTGTTCCTTGCATCCGCCATCCTAAAGATTAGAAAAGGAGAGGAGTCAGAAATGAGAAGAGAGTAGTGATCTTAGGCTTTTAGCTTAGTGGTCGTGTCCTACAGTCAGCGTGTGCTCTGATACCATCTTGTAAAGACCAGACCTCAAACTGTCTGATCTCTGTGCATAAGTGTCATTCCTGGATCGGTAATGCCGACACGCGCAGTACTTGAGGATTTATAACAGAGTAGCAATCACACACTTATTACATCGAATGTTTCCAAAGAGAACTTATTACAAAAATATAGCTTAAGGCCATCTAAAATCAATAACACCGGAAGGCTTGGAAGATAAAGTGAGTCCATCAACTCCAACGGCATCACAGAGTGAAAGACAACGACCTATGGCACCTTACTCATCGTCTGAAAAGTCTGCAACATTAATGTTGCAGCCCGAAACGGGTCAGCACATGGAATATGTTGGCAATGTAACACAAGAGAGTAATGAACAGAATAAATGCTATCACTACATGCATATATGGCTGGTGGAAAGCACTATGGTTACAATTTTGCATAAAGCCATTTTTTCCTACAACAAAGGAATACATTTTATTTAACTATTATGGTGGTTGTTAAACATTGAGAAGGTTCCTCCAACTCAATCCCAATTAAACATCATCATTAAACCCAATCAAATTAATTTAGAGTGATGAGATCAACATGATAATCCAAGAACTAGATACTCAAAACATCCATAACCGGGGACACGACTAACCATGATTAGTTTGTACACTCTACAGAGGTTTGCACACTTTTCCCCACAACACTCGAATACATCCATGGTCGGAGAATCGAGACACGGTCTTTCTGAAACAATAACTCTTTACTCTGGGTGGACAGTTACACCTATTTTCCCCTACATCTGCTATCCCACCACTGAAATAGGTGTTGGAACTTACTCAACTATGCTAGAGCCCATAATAGCTTGTGGCTACACACGGAAGTTTCTAGCATGAATAATTTTATGATCCCTTAGAGCCTGGGTGGCGGACCGTAGGATGATCACACGGGTACTCAAGGATATCCTAGGATAACGCTGGTTTCTCAAGGTGCCCTGACAACCACTGGGTACTCCAAGGTGCCTTCAAGCAATCCACCTAGATGTGTATTAAAGTAGCCACATTAAGTTAACCATTAAGTAACAACACTCACATCTGTCATTAATCACTCGAACCAAACCACGTCTACAAGCATAGCATTATGAACAACGTAGAAGTAACTCCAAAGGTTTGATCATAAATAGGGTAATAAGTTCTACCTCATCATCTACTTCCCAAAACCCACATGTTAATCAGATCCTAACCATGCAATTGTTTGAGGATTGATACAATGCAATAAAACTGGGTACTAAAGAGGTATGATCAAAGTGTTTCTTGCCTTGCTGATGATCCGTGAAACTTAGAGACTTGTAGTAGCATGCTTCGCACTTTGGGTACTCTATCGCAAACAAACAAGCATACAATAAGCACTCTACTAGAAGCATGAGTAAAACTCAAATAAAAGATCTAACCAGAAAGTTCAACTTAAGAACTCCGGTTTGCAAAAAAATCAAATCAAACGAAGCAACGAAACTCAATCTGCTAAAGAAACAAGGTCCATTTACTAATCTGGACTTAAATCAAATTTACAGTAGAAAAATCTTTTTCAAGTTTATTAAACCGAAAGAGGGTTCAAGACAAAGACCTAGGCGCTTGAATCGCCTGATTCGGATAAATGAGCGAAAAGATAAACTAAAACAAAAATCAGGGCAGAAATCGCGATTGAAAAATATCGCGGATAAACCCTAGAAAAAGAAAAAAATGATGAACAGGCTAACGAACGATCGTTCACTGTCTGCAGCTAACGGGTGAACTCCGTTCGTTAAAATGAACGTACAGACAAATGTCCGATAATTAGGTAAACCGAGAGAAACCGAACAGATCTAAACAAAAAAATAAACCTAGGTTTCAAAAAAACCGAGCGGTTTTTCAAAAAAACAAAATCGGCAGCGGCGGCGGCGGTTACCTCCGGCGATGCTCCAGCAAGGCGGGGGCGCCTCTGGCAGGGTTTGCTGCGGCGGCGGGGCTCCGGGGCGGCGGAGATGTGGCGGTGGGGCGACGGCGAGGCGCGGCGGCGGGGCACAGCGGCGCGGCGGCGGCTTGCGGGCGGTGACGCGGCTCCGGGGCAGCGGCGGTGGCGTCGGTTGGAGGGGTGGTGGTGAGAGGCGACGGGGTGGGGTACTTAAGGAGGGGAGGGGGCTCCGGTGGCTTGGGGGAGGGCTCGAGGAGGAGGATTCCTCCTCGGACTCGGCGGCGGCGGCGTGCTCCGGTCGGAGTCGGTCGGGCGAGGCGGGGCGCTGGCGAGGCCGGCCCAGCTCGGCTGGGCCACTGGCCCAGTCGGGCGCGCCAACAGTTTTTTTAAATAAGATTCCGCCGGAAACAAATCCTAGAAATGTAAATAAAAATCTAAAAATGCCAAAACAAATTTTCACTGTCTAAATAAAATATTTAGAACAAGATGAACATTTTCTTGTCCTAAAAATGCAATTTTTGAAAACGTCAATTTTACCAATTCAAATAAAATAGCAACAAAACTCCGAATAAAATCCTTATTTGATTTTTATATTTATCTTCCAATATTTCTTTAATTTGGGCAGGTCATTTTATCCCCTTTTTTATTTTCATAAAAGAAATATTCGAAGAGAAAATAATTAAAATCAAATGATCCCCTTTTCAAAATTTGAGAAAACTAAAATATGAAACTAAGAAATCCCCAACACTCTCTGTGGGTCCTTGCGTTCCATAGAATTTCTAGGATCTACCAAAAATGCAATAAAATATGATATGCAATGATGATCTAATGTATAACATTCCAAATTGGAAATTTGGGATGTTACATGTACACATACTCGGGTGAGATTAGGACCTATCTTTACCTATTAGCGTCTAGTTTGCATGGACGTAATAAAACTAACAAACTCCATTAACTGATGAATATGGTTTACTGAATTATGTATATATTTATTGTGTGTCCAGTCTAGGTAATATGAGTGATCGTGCGTGGATGTACACCGGTCACACTAGTCAGTAAGACATGACCGATGAATGGTTAACAAAAACCAAGGGGTTTGTGCGAGCGGCATTTGCAAATGGCCAGAGAAAAACCTGGTGCCCCCTGTGTCCGGTGCAACAACTATCATAAGAGGAACGAGCTCGAAATTAGTAAACACCTGCAAAAGTGGGGTTTTACTCCTTATACGGTCTAGACATTTCATGGTGAGTCTGCCCAACGTGCCAGAGCCGAGATGGTTCATTGTGGCATGGACGAGCATGGTACCGGGATGGAAGACATGGTGGAAGACTTCGATGATGCTCAGGATTCGGACGATGAGATGGAGGAATCTGCAAAGGCCTCTGGTGATATGTTGGATTCTTCAAAACATCCTCTCCACGAGCACACTAAGCTTTGTCAGCTAGATGTCATCTCACAAATAATGTCCCTGAAGGATCAATTCAACTTGGGCAGAGAATGCTACAACACGATGCTGATAGTATTTGGATGCTTTCTACCCAAAGGCCATGTACAGCCTGCAAATCTGTACCAGTCAGACAAAATCCTTAGTGCTCGTAAGATGCCCTATGAGAACATACATGCCTTTGAGAAAGGATGTGCCTTATTTAGGCTTGAGTATGCGAATATGAACAATTTTCCCATTTGCAAGTCATCTAGGTATATTGTGGTAGACAACGGTATGGGTGAGAAGACACAGAAAAAAAATCCCCAATGTTCTTCGGTATATGCCAGTCGTACCAAGACTTCAACGTATTTTCATGGTCGAAGAGACGGCCATACAGATGACATGGCACAAAATGGTCAAAAGAACTGAATTTGATGCAGATGGGAATATGATGATGGTGCACACATTGGATGCTGAAGCGTGGACGCGCTTCAATGCATTACATGCGGAATGAGCGGCAGATCCAAGGCATCCTCGAGTTGCCATCAGCACCGATGTGTTCAGTGTGTTTGGTCTGCGGTAGCCCAATATAGTTGTTTGCCCGTATTTGTCATTCCACTCAATCTCCCCCCAGATAGATTATGCCAAGAAAGAATGTTTTCCTGGATGATTCCAGGGCCTAGCTATCTGGGGGAATAATGTGATGTGTACATGCAGCCGCTTAAGGACAAATTGCAAGAAGCTTAGGATAATGGGTTCAAGAGATACGACGCCTTTAGCAAACAGAACTTCATAATGCGTATCTGGTACATGTACTCGATGAATGATTTGCCAGCGTATGTGCTATTCGTTGGCTGGTGTGTGCATGGAAGGTTCCCGTGCCCTACCTACAAGGCAACTCTTGAGTTTCATTGGCTGCAGGCCAGTAGAAAGTTTTCTTACTACGAATTGCATAGAAAGTTCCTGGATCCTCGCCATAAGTTCAGGAAAGACAAGAAGAACTTCATCAAACGTAGAGTTTTCAAAAACTCTGCACCACCTGCGTTGACAGGTGTGACGCCCCCGATTCAATCGTACACTAATCATGCACGCAAACGTGTACGATCAAGATCAGGGACTCACGGGAAGATATCACAACACAACTCTAAAACATAAATAAGTCATACAAGCATCATAATACAAGCCAGGGGCCTCGAGGGCTCGAATACAAGTGCTCGATCATAGACGAGTCAGCGGAAGCAACAATATCTGAGTACAGACATAAGTTAAACAAGTTTGCCTTAAGAAGGCTAGCACAAACTGGGATACAGATCGAAAGAGGCGCAGGCCTCCTGCCTGCGATCCTCCTAAACTACTCCAGGTCATCATCAGCGGGCAGCACGTAGTAGTAGGCACCTCCAGTGTAGTAGGGGTCGTCGTCGACGGTGGCGTCTGGCTCCTGGACTCCAGCATCTGGTTGCGACAATGTGACGCCCCCGATTCAATCGTACACTAATCATACATGCAAACGTGTACGATCAAGATCAGGGACTCACGGGAAGATATCACAACACAACTCTACAATTAAAATAGGTCATACAAGCATCATATTACAAGCCAGGGGCCTCGAAGGCTCGAATACAAGAGCTCGATCATAGACGAGTCAGCGGAAGCAACAATATCTGAGTACAGACATAAGTTAAACAAGTTTGCCTTAAGAAGGCTAGCACAAACTGGGATACAGATCGAAAGAGGCGCCGGCCTCCTGCCTGGGATCCTCCTAACTACTCCAGGTCGTCGTCGGCGGGCAGCACGTAGTAGTAGGCACCTCCGGTGTAGTAGGGGTCGTCGTCGACGGTGGCGTCTGACTCCTGGACTCCAGCATCTGGTTGCGACAACCAGGAAGAAGGAAAGGGGGAAAAGGGGGGGAGAAAGCAACCGTGAGTACTCATCCAAAGTACTCGCAAGCAAGGAACTACACTACATATGCATGGGTATATGTGTAAGGAGGCCATATCAGTGGACTGAACTGCAGAATGCCAGAATAAGAGGGGGATAACTAATCCTGTCGAAGACTACGCTTCTGGTCACCTTCGTCTTGCATCAAGTATAAGAGAGTAGATTGAAGTCCTCCAAGTAGCATCTCCAAGTAACATCTTCAAGTAGCATCGCATAGCATAATCCTACCCGGCGATCCTCTCCTCGTCGCCCTGTAGAAAAGTGATCACCGGGTTGTCTGTGGAACTTGGAAGGGTGTGTTTTATTAAGTATCCGGTTCTAGTTGTCATAAGGTCAAGGTACAACTCCAAGTCGTCCTGTTACCGAAGATCACGGCTATTCGAATAGATTAACTTCCCTGCAGGGGTGCACCACATAGCCCAACACGCTCGATCCCATTTGGCCGGACACACTTTCCTGGGTCATGCCCGGCCTCGGAAGATCAACACGTCGCAGCCCCACCTAGGCAAAACAGAGAGGCCAGCACGCCGGTCTAAACCTAAGCGCACAGGGGTCTGGGCCCATCGCCCATAGCACACCTGCACGTTGCGTACGCGGCCGAAAGCAGACCTAGCCTAGTGGCGTTCCAGCCCAATTCGGCGCGCGCCGCTCCGTCGCTGACGTCTGAAGTGCTTCGGCTGATACCACGACGTCGGGATACCCATAACTACTCCCACGTAGATGGTTAGTGCGTATAGGCTCGTAGCCAGACTCAGATCAAATACCAAGATCTCGTTAAGCGTGTTAAGTATCCGCTAACGCCGAACAGGGCCAGGCCCACCTGTCTCCAAGGTGGTCTCAACCTGCCCTGTCGCTCCGCCACAAAGTAATAGTCGAGGGCCGTCGGGAACCCAGGCCCACCTCTACCGGGATGGAGCCACCTGTCCTTTCAGCCCCCTCGTCGGAATCACTTGCGGGTACTCAATGAGCTGACCCGACTTTAGTCACCATCTGTAAAGTATGTATGTATGTATAGTATATACCCGTGATCACCTCCCAAGTGATCACGGCCCGATAGTATAGCAGGGCAGACTGACAAGAATGTAGGGCCAATGATGATAAACTAGCATCCTATACTAAGCATTTAGGATTGCAGGTAAGGTATCAACAGATGTAGCGACAATGCCAGGCTATGCATCAGAATAGGATTAACGAAAGCAGTAACATGCTACACTACTCTAATGCAAGCAGTATAGAGGAGAATAGGCGATATCTGGTGATCAAAGGGGGGGCTTGCCTGGTTGCTCTGGCAAGAGAGAGAGGGGTCGTCAACTCCGTAGTCGAACTGGGCAGCAGCAGCGTCGGTCTCCTAGTCTACCGGAGAGAAGAGGCGGAAGAAATAATGAATACAGAGCAAACAAAGCATCACAAAATATAACAAGGCAATACGCGGTGTTCGGTGTGCCCTAACGCGGTAATAGGTGATACCGGGGGAAGGGGGAAAACATCCGGGAAAGTATTCCCGGTGTTTCGTGTTTTCGGGCAGAGGAGCCGGAGGGGGAAAGTTGCGGGTTCGATAGGTTAGAGGGGTGTGGCGGACGAACGGATTGCGTATCCAGAGTCATCTCGTCGTTCTGAGCAACTTTCATGTTGAAAATATTTTAATCCGGATTACGGATTAAAAGATATGATTTTTAAAAGATTTTATTAATTTCGGGAATTTAATTAATTATTTAATTAATTTCGAAAATGCTTTTATGACATCAGCATGATGTCATGCTGACATCATCAGTCAACAGAGTTGACTTGGTCAACCTGACATGTGGGTCCCACTGTCATTGACTAAGATTAACTAAAACAGATTAATTAGTTTAATTAGTGATTAGGTTAATCTAATCAGGATTAATTAACTTAATTAATTATTTAATTAATTAATTACTATTTTTAATTATTTTAATTATTATTTATTTATTTAATATATATATATTTTTTTAATTCCTTTTTTTTTACAAAACGTTCTGGGGCTGGGGCCCCCATGTCAGTGGCCCCAGGGGGCCTTAGCGGATCGGGCGCAGGGGCTCAGCCCGAACGGGTGCTAGCCCGCGGGGGCGCCC
This sequence comes from Triticum aestivum, assembly GCF_018294505.1. NCBI lineage: Eukaryota > Viridiplantae > Streptophyta > Magnoliopsida > Poales > Poaceae > Triticum > Triticum aestivum. The sequence goes on along the minus strand of NC_057804.1, from coordinate 280,455,745 downwards.
CCAATCGGGCAACAAGGGGCGGCTGGAGGGCGCGGGCGCCAGCACGCCGGCGTTGAGCTCCGGCGGCTGCGACCGGGCAGAGCACGGGGAGGGCCGCGACTAACTGGTGCGGGGGCTCGCAACCGACACCATGAGAGGCGAGGGTGAGCGCGCCTGGGGTTCTCGGTGGTCGCGAGCGGAGGCGGCCGGGAACGTGCCGGCCACGGTAGATGGGGTGAGCGCGGACGGGGCGAGGAGCAACGGGTCGGCGCGGCGACGGACGCGACCGAACGCGCGCACTGGGCGGCCAGGACACGTGAGGGGGGTGCGCGACGACGGGTTCGTGGAGAGGGGCAGAGGGGAGTGGAGAGGGGCGAGGCCTCACAGGGGGGTTCGTGGGGGCCGGGGCAGTGGGCGCGGGGTCGGCCGGTGAGGAGGAGACCGTGGACGGGGCGGCGTAGACGGGGAGGCGGCGCTGACGACGGCGGGTAGCTCCGGCGTCGATGCAGGGCGTCGGGGGCATCGATTACCCCCGACCGGATCCACGTAGGAGGGAGGTTGAGGAGGCAGGCCGGTGGGGAAAGGCGCCAGCGAGGACGCGTCGGGGGCGAGCGCAGGGTCCTCGGGCGCGGCGTCCCGCGAAGCCAGGGCGGCGACGATGCTCGAGGGGAGGGGGGTGACGAGGCGCCCGACGAGGTGGAGGTAGACGAGGGGGGCGGCTCCGGCAACCATGGTCGGCGACGGCGTCATGGCGTCGGCGGGTTCGTGATGGGGCGTGCGGCGATGCAGACCCTTCCCCTCGATCCCGATCTGGATCGGGGAAGGACGAACGTGGGGGGTGAGTGGGGGCGAGTGGTGGGTGCGGGCTAGGGTTCGGTTGCTCGGGGGGGGGGGGATAAGGTGGGACGGGATGGGCCCCCTGGTGGCCTGATGGCTAGCTGGGTCGAGGCCCAACGAGGGAGGGAGGGTTTTCTCTTTCGTTTTAGATTAGTTAATGTTTTCTATTTTCTATTTTCTTTTATTTCTTCTTTTCTGTTTTATTTAATTTTTGTTTTTATGAAATACCCAAGGTGTACCTAAAATATTATTAATACTTATGCCACTACCACAATTAACTTGGCACCTAATACAAAATAGTCTGTAATTGTTTATTATTTTATAATCATTTAACTAATTGTTTTTGCTACTATTTTATTCATTTTTGAGTATTTACACATTTTATACAACTGTGGTTTCTCCACCTTTATTACTTAGGATTTATTTGTCCTAGCTTGAACATTTTAGTTTTTATATTTGAAAACTTTTATTTTTTTGCCTTTAATTAAAATTTGAATTTGAATCGTTTCGAACTAACGTGAGTTTAATAACAGAAATCGAGGTGACGTGGCATCATTAGCGGAGGGTTACTGTAGCTTGAATATCCGGGCGTCACAATTCTCCTCCACTACAAGAAATCTCGTCCCGAGATTTAAGAGGGGAGTAAGGGGGGGGATTGGGTTACAGAAAATCTAACGGATCTTCTTGGTCTTGGTTGCTCTTCTCGAAGAGGTCGATCCATTACATTGATGTCTTCATACTTCTGCTTCAGGTCAAAATGATGCAGCCATCATCCTTTCTTCGGGATCTTCATCATACTTACGAAAAGGATATGGGGGGAAGACTCGGGAAGGGCGGGCCTTACCAGGTTGACTATCTGGTACATAACTCAGGGAATGGGGTAGGAAGTAACTCTCGAATTGTACTTAAGAAAATATCGAGAGTAAAGTAGGAAGGTACCATGAGAAGTTTCAAACGGATAGGCCATTGTTCGATGTCTGAAACAACATGCGATAGGGGTCCAGAGCAATGAGATTGAGTATTGCGTTTGTTACCAAAATAGATCACTTGGGACGGTGGCCCGTGAATTGCATACGAGGCCACACGCAAGGAACAACCTTGGGAAGACGGGGTGCAGAAGAGTCAGGCTTCGATCCTGTGGAACTGTGGGTTATGGGCCCACCATGTGGTTGAAAGTAGGAAGGGGGCCGACATTTTGCACGGTCATGATAGTAAGGCGTGTCAAAGGGTAGCCTGTCAGATATGTCAGCAACAACATCGATACCAAGGGCGAAGGACGAAGAGAACCATTTTCCTGCTCGTTGAACGAGGCGGGCCAATAGGCAAAGTTCTCGTCCATCGGTGGTTACCGGAATATCATCAACAATCGTAACAGGGTCTTACTGACCAATTATACATCGAGGTGTTTACATAAGCAGTGAATCTTTACTGCTTAGATTATATAGATCACAAGAATGTCAAACACAACAATGGAAAGGAAAACATGAATATCAGATTAAACAGAACAATGGAAAGGAAAATGTGTTAAAACACATAATTCAGGGGTATATCCTTCCCAAGGACCAGCAGAGCAAGATATCCATGACAGGATATAAAGTAGACAACCATTTAGGTAAGGTGGGGAGGAATCTCATGATATTACCCATACAACGGTGTTGGATAAATGATAAACAAAATTTAGCATCGTGCTTCAAATGTTCTTGTTGAAAATCGGAGTACCATTGACATGCTTCGAGGTAGCATTGACATGGTCTTCTGGTGAAGATCAGACTTTGGAAACACGAAGGATCCATCAAGAATAACTTGTAGAATAAGTCTTACAATTTCCTCATGGATGAATGGATAACCTTGCTGAAAAGGAATCTATAATGATAGGTCCTCCAGCCGGGGGGGGGGGGTGCTAGGCATGACATCATGTTACCGGGTCATCAAAGGATCAACATCATAACTCTTGGAAAGTTGTCCCAACCATCATATCTGACCGAGATTCAGATCCGATTGGTGTCAGGATACCTGAGACTCAGGATGTCCGAGAAGAAAAGGCGCAACACAAATCGTTGAAATGGCATTGCAAGCTTCTCGGGAAATGAACTATGGGAGCGGGTTTCTCAAGCAATAGTTCACCATTAAACCAAGGAGAGGACAAGGAGGCGTCTGGTAAACTCAACGGCAATTCACCGAGATTCCCAAAAAGATGGATTTCCACCATTAAGTGAACAAGGAGATAACATTTGCCAAATCAAATGATATAAGGAAGTATGCGCGAGGAAAACATACACAAATAAACATTGGTTGAAATGTGCGCCCGAAATATGGGTTGGGTTGCACGACCAATGTCAGAATGGTGATTCAATTAACGAAGGACTTAGAATGAACTATCGCCCATTCACTTCAAAGCAATAGGGTTGCTAGGAGTTTAGAATTCACACGTCATAGCTCCAATGTCGGTATTCCGGTTGAAAACAATACGAGGACCAAGGAATGAACGAAGATGGCAAGAAGTATTATGATATCAAGAATTATTAAGAGGTGGTTAAATCCTCACCACATTCTTGACAAAAAGAGATGGTAATACTTCCGAGGTAAGGAAGATCAATTGCTGGACAGCAAGGAACTCAAGGTATAACACCAAACATGAACAAGCTTGTGTTGGTGGGAAGGCAATAAGGTGGTCGATGATAATACAATTCATCGAGGCAAGGATGGTATTTCTCATCATGAATCCAATTGATATCCTGGATGAGCTCAGAATGTTGACGATCTCGAAACCTTTGTCGCGAGAGTTCATGAAGATGTAATCGATCAGCGACGACATCAAGTCAAAGTAATGATGAAGTGAAAGGTTATAGGAACCAAGGGTACGACACAAACTCGAACTCAAGCTTGTTGGTTAAGGTGAAAGGATATGACGAGGAAAATCGACGTAAGGTTAGTTCATCGTCGAAAATTGGTGCTCCGAGAATAAGGACCAGGTAGCACCGTTAGAATCGTCACGACAAAGATATAGCCAAACAGGCTAGGAATGGCGTGATCGGGTACAAACTCGTACTTATAGAAGCTTACTGAAGAGTGGTTGAACCGTAGAGCGGACTCGGTTCAGTTATCGATGTCTTTGAGTGTTCAATAACTCAGAGTCCATGAAAAATTTGTAATCAATGAGTATGTAGTACTTGATGAAGAACTCATAGGAAGTTACGCAGTTCCATGATAATCTCGAGATACCAGGGGGGTAATACTCGACACAAGATCAAAGTAAAGGTTGGACTGGTGTATTGTTCCATAGAAGACAATTGTTTTAACTTGTCCGAGAAATGAGATCTAAGAAGAACAATCATGGTCGGAACCACGGTTGCAAAAGGCCAGATCCTAGATATAAGATGAACTTATACCAAAGGAATAATTATTTTTACGAGCAGCTTCCATGATAAGTTATACATCGTGTCCCTGGGCATGAACGCAAGGTTCAAGGTCGACTCCCACTTCTTCAATGTATAACCTTCCATTCACTATTCGCTTTGATAAAGGCATTAGTGTTGAAAGTTTTACCTGGTGAAATACCAGATGAGTATGACTCGTGAAAACTTCCGAGTTCACACATATAAAGGAAGGCATCGGATCAACCCGTTAGGGTATCGTGGAAACATATACCACAATCTTCAAGAGTAGATATCACCAGCTCAAAAGCAGAGCATGGTTGGCAAAAGGAGAGGATACAATTTACCAAAGGCATTATGTATCAGAGGAAAGGCTCACTAGGTTATTGAATATGAAGGGCATTGTCAGATAAAATCCAACAAAGGATCTGGTGGTCCAAAAGGGTTCTGACGTGAGCATCGGTACTCAACTAGAGGAAGAAGAATGCAAGGAGATCAGATTATAGAAACAACTGACTAACTCAATTGTCAAATGCAAAGGAATTATGATTTCCAAATCAAGGGATCCGAAGCAATGCTCTAATTAGGGTTGGATAAGTTGAATAGCCTTAGGGTACAATCAAAGACAATTGGATTGGTCGAGAACCAATTCCAGTTAAAAGAATGGCAGCTCAGCCGGAAGGTAATTTATAAGGATCAATGACGTTTGCGGGTATTCGCAAACATATTGAGTCAACAGACTCAAAATGATAATGACAAGGAATGTCATTAAGACTACGAGACTTATGGGATTAACCATAATGCAAGCAAGCAAGAATTTCAAGAGCCAAAGGCTCTAGAGGATTTTCGGAAGATCGAATATTATTTTGAAGACTTTTGTGAAACACATGAACAACTGGGGATGAGCGGATACTCGGCAAGTGCGGCGATTTATTTGAAGGGGTATTCATGTGGCAAAGAACTGCTAGGTAGTAGGCACAAGATATTCTCGGATCAATAGAGAGAATTTCGGGGTATCTTGTAATAACAAGATCAACTGGGAATAAAAGTAAGAACGTCAAGTGTATGCATTTACCCATAGGGATATTTCGATGGTAGGGAATTGCAAAAGCAACGGACACAAAGTCTCAAAAGAGTTTCGGCGAGTAACTTCGAAATCTTCTGGTGCAGTCGGCGATCACCTGGACTGAAGGGGCTCTCCGGGAGAAAGTATTTTCGAGAACCTAAAGTCAGATTTTAGTAGAAATCGTTTAACCCGAGTAGAAGAGAGTTCAGAGTCCCAGAGTAAAGGTCGAGGAGTAAAAGATCCTAGTACCACCCAATGGCAACGTGGGCCCGTAAGGCACACAGCCAAGTTAGTAAAAGTTTTGCAATGGCTAGACTCAACTTCGGCCAAGGAGTTGGAAAGGGGATTCCTACAGGCAGTCGGCTCTGATACCAACTTGTGACGCCCCCGATTCAATCGTACACTAATCATGCACGCAAATGTGTACGATCAAGATCAGGGACTCACGGGAAGATATCACAACACAACTCTACAAATAAAATAAGTCATACAAGCATCATAATACAAGCCAGGGGCCTCGAGGGCTCGAATACAAGTGCTCGATCATAGACGAGTCAGCGGAAGCAACAATATCTGAGTACAGACATAAGTTAAACAAGTTTGCCTTAAGAAGGCTAGCACAAACTGGGATACAGATCGAAAGAGGCGCAGGCCTCCTGCCTGGGATCCTCCTAACTACTCCTGGTCGTCGTCAGCGGGCAGCACGTAGTAGTAGGCACCTCCGGTGTAGTAGGGGTCGTCGTCGACGGTGGCGTCTGGCTCCTGGACTCCAGCATCTGGTTGCGACAACCAGAAAGAAAGGAAAGGGGGAAAAGGGGGGAGAAAGCAACCGTGAGTACTCATCCAAAGTACTCGCAAGCAAGGAACTACACTACATATGCATGGGTATATGTGTAAGGAGGCCATATCAGTGGACTGAACTGCAGAATGCCAGAATAAGAGGGGGATAGCTAATCCTGTCGAAGACTACGCTTCTGGTCACCTTCGTCTTGCATCAAGTAGAAGAGAGTAGATTGAAGTCCTCCAAGTAGCATCTCCAAGTAACATCTCAGAGCATCCATAGCATAATCCTACCCGGCGATCCTCTCCTCGTCGCCCTGAGGAAAAGCGATCACCGGGTTGTATCTGGCACTTGGAAGGGTGTGTTTTATTAAGTATCCGGTTCTAGTTGTCATAAGGTCAAGGTACAACTCCAAGTCGTCCTGTTACCGAAGATCACGGCTATTCGAATAGATTAACTTCCCTGCAGGGGTGCACCACATAGCCCAACACGCTCGATCCCATTTGGCCGGACACACTTTCCTGGGTCATGCCCGGCCTCGGAAGATCAACACGTCGCAGCCCCACCTAGGCAAAACAGAGAGGCCAGCACGCCGGTCTAAACCTAAGCGCGCAGGGGTCTGGGCCCATCGCCCTGAGCACACCTGCACGTTGCGAGGGCGGCCGAAAGCAGACCTAGCCTAGTGGCGTTCCAGTCCAATCCGGCGCGCGCCGCTCCGTCGCTGACGTCTGAAGTGCTTCGGCTGATACCACGACGTCGGGATACCCATAACTACTCCCACGTAGATGGTTAGTGCGTATAGGCTCGTAGCCAGACTCAGATCAAATACCAAGATCTCGTTAAGCGTGTTAAGTATCCGCGAACGCCGAACAGGGCCAGGCCCACCTGTCTCCTAGGTGGTCTCAACCTGCCCTGTCGCTCCGCCACAAAGTAACAGTCGAGGGCCGTCGGGAACCCAGGCCCACCTCTACCGGGATGGAGCCACCTGTCCTTTCAGCCCCCTCGTCAGAATCACTTGCGGGTACTCAATGAGCTGACCCGACTTTAGTCACCATCTGTATAGTATGTATGTATGTATAGTATATACCCGTGATCACCTCCCAAGTGATCACGGCCCGATAGTATAGCAAGGCAGACTGACAAGAATGTAGGGCCAATGATGATAAACTAGCATCCTATACTAAGCATTTAGGATTGCAGGTAAGGTATCAACAGATGTAGCGACAATGCCAGGCTATGCATCAGAATAGGATTAACGAAAGCAGTAACATGCTACACTACTCTAATGCAAGCAGTATAGAGGAGAATAGGCGATATCTGGTGATCAAAGGGGGGGGCTTGCCTGGTTGCTCTGGCAAGAGAGAGGGGTCGTCAACTCCGTAGTCGAACTGGGCAGCAGCAGCGTCGGTCTCGTAGTCTACCGGAGAGAAGAGGGGGAAGAAATAATGAATACAGAGCAAACAAAGCATCACAAAATATAACAAGGCAATACGCGGTGTTCGGTGTGCCCTAACGCGGTAAGTAGGTGATACCGGGGAAGGGGGAAAACATCCGGGAAAGTATTCCCGGTGTTCGTGTTTTCGGGCAGAGGAGCCGGAGGGGGAAAGTTGCGGGTTCGATAGGTTAGAGGGGTGTGGCGGACGAACGGACTGCGTATCCGGGATCGTCTCGTCGTTCTGAGCAACTTTCATGTTGAAAATATTTTAATCCGGATTACGGATTAAAAGATATGATTTTTAAAAGATTTTATTAATTTCAGGAATTTAATTAATTATTTAATTAATTTCGAAAATGCTTTTATGACATCAGCATGATGTCATGCTGACATCATCAGTCAACAGAGTTGATTTGGTCAACCTGACATGTGGGTCCCACTGTCATTGACTAAGATTAACTAAAACAGATTAATTAGTTTAATTAGTGATTAGGTTAATCTAATCAGGTTTAATTAACTTAATTAATTATTTAATTAATTAATTACTATTTTTAATTATTTTAATTATTATTTATTTATTTAATATATATTTTTTTTTAATTCCTTTTTTTTTACAAAACGTTCTGGGGCTGGGGCCCCCATGTTAGTGGCCCCAGGGGGCCTTAGCGGATCGGGCGCAGGGGCTCAGCCCGAACGGGTGCTAGCCCGCGGGGGCGCCCCCAATCGGGCAACAAGGGGCGGCTGGAGGGCGCGGGCGCCAGCACGCCGGCGTTGAGCTCCGGCGGCTGCGACCGGGCAGAGCACGGGGAGGGCCGCGACTAACTGGTGCGGGGGCTCGCAACCGACACCATGAGAGGCGAGGGTGAGCGCGCCTGGGGTTCTCGGTGGTCGCGAGCGGAGGCGGCCGGGAACGTGCCGGCCACGGTAGATGGGGTGAGCGCGGACGGGGCGAGGAGCAACGGGTCGGCGCGGCGACGGGCGCGACCGAACGCGCGCACTGGGCGGCCAGGACACGTGAGGGGGGTGCGCGACGACGGGTTCGTGGAGAGGGGCAGAGGGGAGTGGAGAGGGGCGAGGCCTCACAGGGGGGTTCGTGGGGGCCGGGGCAGTGGGCGCGGGGTCGGCCGGTGAGGAGGAGACCGTGGACGGGGCGGCGTAGACGGGGAGGCGGCGCTGACGACGGCGGGTAGCTCCGGCGTCGATGCAGGGCGTCGGGGGCATCGATTACCCCCGACCGGATCCACGTAGGAGGGAGGTTGAGGAGGCAGGCCGGTGGGGAAAGGCGCCAGCGAGGACGCGTCGGGGGCGGGCGTAGGGTCCTCGGGCGCGGCGTCCCGCGAAGCCAGGGCGGCGACGATGCTCGAGGGGAGGGGGGTGACGAGGCGCCCGACGAGGTGGAGGTAGACGAGGGAGGCGGCTCCGGCGACCATGGTCGGCGACGGCGTCATGGCGTCGGCGGGTTCGTGATGGGGCGTGCGGCGATGCAGACCCTTCCCCTCGATCCCGATCTGGATCGGGGAAGGACGAACGTGGGGGGTGAGTGGGGGCGAGTGGTGGGTGCGGGCTAGGGTTCGGTTGCTCGGGGGGGATAAGGTGGGACGGGATGGGCCCCCTGGTGGCCTGATGGCTAGCTGGGTCGAGGCCCAACGAGGGAGGGAGGGTTTTCTCTTTCGTTTTAGATTAGTTAATGTTTTCTATTTTCTATTTTCTTTTATTTCTTCTTTTCTGTTTTATTTAATTTTTGTTTTTATGAAATACCCAAGGTGTACGTAAAATATTATTAATACTTATGCCACTACCACAATTAACTTGGCACCTAATACAAAATAGTCTGTAATTGTTTATTATTTTATAATCATTTAACTAATTGTTTTTGCTACTATTTTATTCATTTTTGAGTATTTACACATTTTATACAACTGTGGTTTCTCCACCTTTATTACTTAGGATTTATTTGTCCTAGCTTGAACATTTTAGTTTTTATATTTGAAAACTTTTATTTTTTTGCCTTTAATTAAAATTTGAATTTGAATCGTTTCGAACTAACGTGAGTTTAATAACAGAAATCGAGGTGACGTGGCATCATTAGCGGAGGGTTACTGTAGCTTGAATATCCGGGCGTCACAGACAACCAGAAAGAAAGGAAAGGGGAAAAAGGGGGGAGAAAGCAACCGTGAGTACTCATCCAAAGTACTCGCAAGCAAGGAACTACACTACGTATGCATGGGTATATGTGTAAGGAGGCCATATCAGTGGACTGAACTGCAGAATGCCAGAATAAGAGGGGGATAGCTAATCCTGTCGAAGACTACGCTTCTGGCAGCCTCCGCCTTGCATCAAGTAGAAGAGAATAGATTGAAGTCCTCCAAGTAGCATCTCCAAGTAGCATCTCCAATTAGCATCACATAGCATAATCCTACCCGGCGATCCCCTCCTCATATCCCTGAGGTAGAGCGACCACCGATTGTATCTGGCACTTGGAAGGGTGTGTTTTATTAAGTATCCGGTTCTAGTTGTCATAAGGTCAAGGTACAACTCCAAGTCGTCCTGTTACCGAAGATCACGGCTATTCGAATAGATTTACTTCCCTGCAAGGGTGCACCACATAACCCAACACGCCTGATCCCATTTGGCCGGACACACTTTCCTGGGTCATGCCCGGCCTCGGAAGATCAACACGTCGCAGCCCCACCTAGGCAAAACAGAGAGGCCAGCACGCCGGTCTAAACCTAAGCGCACAGGGGTCTGGGCCCATCGCCCATAGCACACCTGCACGTTGCGTACGCGGCCGAAAGCAGACCTAGCCTAGTGGCGTTCCAGTCCAATTCGGCGCGCGCCGCTCCGTCGCTGACGTCTGAAGTGCTTCGGCTGATACCACGACGTCGGGATACCCATAACTACTCCCACGTAGATGGTTAGTGCGTATAGGATCGTAGCCGACTCAGATCAAATACCAAGATCTCGTTAAGCGTGTTAAGTATCCGCGAACGCCGAACAGGGCCAGGCCCACCTGTCTCCTAGGTGGTCTCAACCTGCCCTGTCGCTCCGCCACAAAGTAACAGTCGAGGGCCGTCGGGAACCCAGGCCCACCTCTACCGGGATGGAGCCACCTGTCCTTTCAGCCCCCTCGTCGGAATCACTTGCGGGTACTCAATGAGCTGACCCGACTAGTCACCATCTGTATAGTATGTATGTATGTATAGTATATACCCGTGATCACCTCCCGAGTGATCACGGCCCAATAGTATAGCAAGGCAGACTGACAAGAATGTAGGGCCAATGATGATAAACTAGCATCCTATACTAAGCATTTAGGATTGCAGGTAAGGTATCAACAAATGTAGCGACAATGTCAGGCTATGCATCAGAATAGGATTAACGAAAGCAGTAACATGCTACACTACTCTAATGCCAGCAGTATAGAGGAGAATAGGCGATATCTGGTGATCAAGGGGGGGCTTGCCTGGTTGCTCTGGCAAGAGAGAGGGGTCGTCAACTCCGTAGTCGAACTGGTCAGCAGCAGCGTCGGTCTCGTAGTCTACCGGAGAGAAGAGGGGGGAGAAATAATGAATACAGAGCAAACAAAGCACCACAAAATATATCAAGGCAATACGCGGTGTTCGGTGTGCCCTAACGCGGTAGTAGGTGATACCGGTGAAGGGGGGAAAACCCCCGGGAAAGTATTCCCGGTGTTTCGTGTTTTCGGGCAGAGGAGCCGGAGGGGGAAAGTTGCGGGTTTGATAGGTTAGGGGTGTGTGGCGGACGAACGGACCGCGTATCCGGATTCGTCACGTCGTTCTGAGCAACTTTCATGTTGAAAATATTTTAATCCGAGTTACGGATTAAAAGATATGATTTTCTAAAATTTTATTAATTTCTGAAATTTAATTAATTATTTATTTAATTCGAAAATGGATTTATGACGTCAGCATGACGTCGTGCTGACGTCAGCAGTTAGCGTTGGCCGTTTGACCTGGTCAACCTGACATGTGGGTCCCGTGGGACCCACCTGTCATACACTGTTAGGTTTAATTAGGGTTTAGTTTAATCCTAATTACAGTTTAGTTAATTTAATTAGTGATTAGGTTAATCTAATCAGGATTAATTAACTTGATTAATTACTTAATTAATTAATTAATTAATTAATAATTTTATTAAATCATTTTTAATTTTATTAATTATATTTATTGTTTTTTTTTATTTATTATTATTTTTTTAATCCCCCTTTTTTTTAACGTTCTGGGGCGGGGCCCCCTTGTCATTGGCCCCGGGGGCCTTAGCGGATCGGGCGCAGGGGCTCAGCCCGAACGGGTGCTAGCCCGCGGGGGCGCCCCCAACCGGGCAACAAGGGGCGGCTGGAGGGCGCGGGCGCCAGCACGCCGGCGTTGAGCTCCGGCGGCTACGACCGGGCAGAGCACGGGGAGGGCCGCGGCTAACTGGTGCGGGGGCTCGCAGCCGACGCCATGAGAGGCGAGGGGGAGCGCGCCTGGGGGTCTCGGTGGTCGCGAGCGGAGGCGGCCGGGGACGTGCCGGCCACGGTAGACGGGGTGCGCGGGAGCACGGTCGTCAGGGCGGTGCGTGTGGTGAGCGCGGACGGGGCGAGGAACAACGGGTCGGCGCGGCGGCGGGCGCGACCGAGCGGCCGAGCGCGCGCACTGGGTGGCCAGGACGCGTGAGGGGGGGTGCGCGACGACGGGGTTCGTGGAGAGGGGCAGAGGGGAGTGGAGAGGGGCGAGGACTCACAGGGGGGTTTGTGGGGTCCGGGGCAGTGGGCGCGGGGTCGGCCGGTGAGGAGGAGACCGTGGACGGGGCGGCGTAGACGGGGAGGCGGCGCTGACGACGGCGGGTAGCTCCGGCGGGGTGGTCCGACGTCGATGCAGGGCGTCAGGGGCGTCGATTACCCCCGACCGGATCCACGTAGGAGGGAGGTTGAGGAGGCAGGCCGGTGGGGAAGGGCGCCGGCGAGGACGCGTCGGGGGCGGGCGCAGGGTCCTCGGGCGCGGCGTCCCGCGAAGCCAGGGCGGCGACGATGCTCGAGGGGAGGGGGGTCCGTCGGTGGAGGGGTCGACGACGAGGGCGGCGAGGTGAGGCGGTCGACGGTGACGAGCGTGGGAGAAGGGCGCCGTGAGGCGGCACCGGGCGACGACCGGGGGATCGGCCCCGATCCGATCTGGATCGGGGGGAGAGGGAGAGACGAGGGAGTGAGGGGGGAGGGGGGTTGGTTCGGTTAGGGTTTCGGGGTGGAGTGAGGATATGGGGAGTGGCCGGCTGGGCCGGTGGTCGACTGGGCCGGCCTGCTGGGCCGAAGCCCAGTGGGGGGGCCTTCTCTCTTTCCTTTTTTTGCTTTGCCTTTTCTTTTTACTTTTCTTTTCTATTTTATGTGTAGTTTTCTTTTATTTTAGTTTTACAAAATACACCAATGGTTCCTAAATTGGTATTGCTTATACATACTACTGCCACATTAATTTGGGAAACTAAATAAAATAGTTTAATATTTTATTTATTGTACAAGGAATTCAACTAATTGTTTTCGCTACTATTCAAAACATTTTAGAGTATTTATGCCTTTTATAAAAGTGTGGTTCCTCCACCATAATTACTTATGAATTATTTGGAACCACCCGAACATTTTAGTTTTACTATCAGAAAACCTTTAATGTTTGACTTGATTTTGAATTCGAATTTGAATCGGTTTCGAACTAACGCGAGATTTGTCACAGTAATCTAGGTGACGCGGCATCACTCGTAGAGGGTTACTGTAGCTTAATTATCCGGGCGTCACAATTCTCCTCCACTACAAGAAATCTCGTCCCGAGATTTAAGAGGGGAGTAAGGGGGAAGTTCTGGTTATTCTAATGGATCTTCTCGAAGAAGTTAATCCCTTTCGTTGATGTCTTCAATTCTTTATTCCAAAGCATCATGATGAAGTTGTCGTCCTTTCTTCGGGGAACTCCATCGTACTTACGAATAGGTACGGGGCAGCTCTACAATGATAGGATGTTATAAGGGAAATTCATCTGGGGGTATCCCAAGAATGAACATATGAGTATCTCTCGAGTTGAACAAATGACACACATCGAGAGCAAAGTAAGACGGTGTGATAAGAAGTTTCAAGCGGATAGGCAATCATTCATTGCCTGAAGCAGAGTGCGAAAGGGGTTCAGAGCAACGGGAATAAGTATTGTGTCCGATACCAGAATAGATCAACAGGCAAGTGGCCCGTGAATTATATACAAAGTCAAGCACGAGGAATAACTTTGACATCAGGTTGTACAGGAGAGTCAGGTTTCGATCCTGTGGAACTGTGGGTTATGGGCCCACCATGTGGGTTAAAAGTAGGAAGGCGGTGATGTCTTACACGATCATGCAAGTAAGGCATGTCAGAGGTTAGCCTGCCAGTTATATGTCAGCAACTACATCGGTACCAAGGCGAGGGACAAGGAGAACCATTTTCCTGCTCGTTGAAACGAGGCGGACCAATAGGCAAAGTTCTCGTCCATCGGTGGTTACTGAAATGTCATCAACAATAGTAACAGGGTCTTACTGACAGAGTTGTACACCGAGGTGTTTACATAAGCAGGAGAATAATACTGCTTAGATTATATAGACCTCAAGAAAGGTTAAACCAACCAATGGAAAGAAATATAAGATTATCAGATTAAACAGAACAATGAAAAGGAAAATGTGTTTAAACACATATATCAGGGGGTATATCCTTCCCAAGGGCAAGCAACACATGATATTCATGACGGGATATAACGTAGAAAACCCCTTTAGGAAAGGGAAGAGAAATTTTCACGACATTACCCATACAACTGTGTTTGGATAATTGATAAATAAAATTTAGCATCGTGCTTCAAATGTTCCTGTTGAAAATCGGAGTACCATTGACATGCTTCGAGATAGCATTGACATGGTCTTCAGGTGAAGATCAGACTTTGGAAACACGAAGGATCCATCAGGAATAACTTGTAGAATAAGTCTTACAATTTCCTCATGGAAGAATGGCTAAACTTGCTAAAAAGGATACTACAACAATAGGTCCTCCACCCAGGGGGGGGTGCTAGGCATGACATCATGTTACCAGGTCATCAAAGGACCAACATCATAACTCTTGGAAAGTTGTCCCTACCATCATATCTGACCGGGATTCAGATCCGATTGGTGTCATGATACCTCAAGCTCACGATGCTTGAGGAGAAAAGGTGCGATACAAATTGACGAGATGACATCGAAGATTCTCGGGAGATGAACCATGGAAGCCAGTTCCGAAACAAGAGTTCATCGGTAAACCAATGAGAGGATGAGGAGGTGGGTGGTGGAATCAGCGATAATTCATCGAGATTAAAAAAAGATGGATTTCCACAATTATATGAACAAAGAGATAACATTTGTCAGATCAAATGGTATAATGATGTATGCTTGAGGAAAACATACACAATTAAACATTGGTTGAAAGGTGCACCCGAAATATGGGTTGGGTTGCACAACCAACGTCAGAATGGTGATTCAATAGTCAATAGCCTAAGAATGAACTTTCGACCATTAACTTCAAAAAAAAATTTAGGGTTGCTAGAAGGAAAGAATCCAAACAACACCGTTCAATTGTTGGAATTAACACGGGGACCAAGAAATGAACGAAGATGGCAAGAAGCATTTTGATATCAAGAATTCTTAAGAGGTGGTGAAATTCCCACCACATTCTTGACAAAAAGAGATGGTAATACTTCCGAGGTAAGGAAGATCAAATGCTGGGTAGCAAGGAACTCAAGGTATAACACCAAGCATGAACAAGCTTGTGTTGGTGGGAAGGCCATAAAGTGGTCGATGATAATACAATTCATCAAGGGCAAGGATGGTATTTCTCATCATGAATTCAATTGATATCATGGATGAGCTCAGAATGTTGATGATCACGACACCTTTGTCGCGAGAGTTCATGAAGATGTAATCGATCGGCGACGACATCAAGTCAAAGTAATGATGAAGTGAAAGGTTATTGGAACCAAGGGTACGACACAAACTCGAAACCAAGCTTTTTGTTCAAGGCGAAATGATATGACGATGAGGACCGACGTAAGGTTAGTTCATCGTCAAAAATTGTGCTCCGAGAAGAAGGACCGGGTAGCACAGTTAAAATTAGCTCGATAATGATATAGCCGATCAGGCTAGGAGTGACTTGAAGGATTAATAAATTTGTAAGCAGTGATGGGTTCAAATACTTGTTGAATCGCAATGCGAACTCGATTCAGTTATTGGTGTCTTTGAGTGTATAATAACTCAGAGCCCGTGAAAAATTGGAATCAGTGGAAAGGTAGCACTTGATGAAGAACTCATAAGAAGTTATGCAGTTCCATGATAATCTTGAGATACCAGGGGGTAATACTCGACACAAGATCAAAGTAAAGATTGGACGGGTGTATTAATCCATAGAAGACAATTGTTTTAACTTGTCCAAGAAATGGAATCAAGGAAGAACAATCATGGTCGGAACCACGGTTGCAAGGGATCAATTCACAGATACCATATGTTAGTTATCAAGGAAATAGTTATTATTACAAGAAGCTTCCATGATAGGATATACATCGCGTCCATGGGCATGAACACAAGGTTCGAGGTCGACTCCCACTTCTCCAAAGCATAACCTTACATTCACTTCTCGTTTCGATAATGGCATTAGTGTTGAAAGTTATACCTGGTGAAATACCAGATGAGTATGACCCGTGAAAACTTCCGAGTTCACACATAGTAAGGAAGGCATAGGTTCAACCCATCAGGGCGTCTTACGAACATATACCACAAACTTCGGGGTAATAATACAAGCTCGAAAGTAGAGCATTGTTCAAAAGCAGATGATACAATTTACCAAGGCATTATATACCCATGGAAAGGCTCTCAAGGTTATTCAATATGAAGGACACTGTCGGATAAAATCCAACAAAGGAACCGATGGTCCACAAGGGATCTGAGGTGAGCACCGGTACTCAACCAGAGGAAGAAGAATGCACGGGCATCATATTAGAGAACATCGGAATGATTCGATGCTTAGATAATAAAGGAATTTCGATTTCCAAAACAAAGGATCAGAAGCAGTCGCTCTGATCAAGGATGGATAAGTTGGATATACCAGAGGCACAATTGACGACAAATAGTTTGGTCGAGAACCAGCTCATGTTCAAAAATGATGTCTGAGCCGGAAGGATAATTTAGAAGGGTTGATAGATGATTGTGTGCATTCGCGCACATGCTGAATCAATAGGATCAAAATGACGATGCCTAAGGATACTAACGAATATTGCCAGACATATGGAAAGCATCCATAATGCAAGCAGACAAGTATTGCAGAGCAATAAGCTATTAAGGATTTTTGGAGGATCAAATAGTATTTCGAATACCATTGTGAAACACATGAACAACTGGGGGATGAGCGGATACTCGATAAGTGCGAGAATTATCCATAGGGGTATTCAGGTGACAAGGAACAGCAAGGCGATAAGCTCAAAGGATTATTGAGACAACGACGAGTGTTTCGAGGTATCTGGTAATAACAAGACCAACTGGAGATGAATGTAAGAATAACAACTGCGAGTAGTTATCCATAAGGGTTGACGGTGGAAGGGGAATTGCAAATGCGATGAACATAAGTTCTCGGGTTAACAACGGAGAGTATCTTCAGGGTCTTCACGTGCCGCAGACGATCATCATTAATAAGGAGCTCTCCGGGTGAAAGTGATAACAAGATCCTAATGTTAGATTTAGCAAAAATCATTTAACCCGAATAGAAGAGAAATAAGAGTCCCAGAGTATAGGTCGAGGAATAAAAGATCCTAATACCACCCAATGGCGACGTGGGCCCATAAGGCACACAGCCAAGTTAGTAAAAGTTTGCAATGGCTAGACTCAACTTCGGCCAAGGAGTTGGAAAGGGGATTCCTACAGGCAGTCGGCTCTGATACCAACTTGTGACGCTCCCGATTCAATCGTACACTAATCATGCACGCAAACGTGTACGATCAAGATCAGGGACTCACGGGAAGATATCACAACACAACTCTAAAACATAAATAAGTCATACAAGCATCATAATACAAGCCAGGGGCCTCGAGGGCTCGAATACAAGTGCTCGATCATAGACGAGTCAGCGGAAGCAACAATATCTGAGTACAGACATAAGTTAAACAAGTTTACCTTAAGAAGGCTAGCACAAACTGGGATACATATCAAAAGAGGCGCAGGCCTCCTGCCTGGGATCCTCCTAAACTACTCCAGGTCGTCATCAGCGGGCAGCACGTAGTAGTAGGCACCTCCAGTGTAGTAGGGGTCGTCGTCGACGGTGGCGTCTGGCTCCTGGACTCCAGCATCTGGTTGCGACAACCAGAAAGAAAGGAAAGGGGAAAAAGGGGGGAGAAAGCAACCGTGAGTACTCATCCAAAGTACTCGCAAGCAAGGAACTACACTACATATGCATGGGTATATGTGTAAGGAGGCCATATCAGTGGACTGAACTGCAGAATGCCAGAATAAGAGGGGGATAGCTAATCCTGTCGAAGACTACGCTTCTGGCAGCCTCCGCCTTGCATCAAGTAGAAGAGAATAGATTGAAGTCCTCCAAGTAGCATCTCCAAGTAGCATCTCCAATTAGCATCACATAGCATAATCCTACCCGGCGATCCCCTCCTCATATCCCTGAGGTAGAGCGACCACCGGTTGTATCTGGCACTTGGAAGGGTGTGTTTTATTAAGTATCCGGTTCTAGTTGTCATAAGGTCAAGGTACAACTCCAAGTCGTCCTGTTACCGAAGATCACGGCTATTCGAATAGATTTACTTCCCTGCAGGGGTGCACCACATAACCCAACACGCTTGATCCCATTTGGCCGGACACACTTTCCTGGGTCATGCCCGGCCTCGGAAGATCAACACGTCGCAGCCCCACCTAGGCAAAACAGAGAGGCCAGCACGCCGGTCTAAACCTAAGCGCACAGGGGTCTGGGCCCATCGCCCATAGCACACCTGCACGTTGCGTACGCGGCCGAAAGCAGACCTAGCCTAGTGGCGTTCCAGTCCAATTCGGCGCGCGCCGCTCCGTCGCTGACGTCTGAAGTGCTTCGGCTGATACCACGACGTCGGGATACCCATAACTACTCCCACGTAGATGGTTAGTGCGTATAGGCTCGTAGCCGACTCAGATCAAATACCAAGATCTCGTTAAGCGTGTTAAGTATCGGCGAACGCCGAACAGGGCCAGGCCCACCTGTCTCCTAGGTGGTCTCAACCTGCCCTGTCGCTCCGCCACAAAGTAACAGTCGAGGGCCGTCGGGAACCCAGGCCCACCTCTACCGGGATGGAGCCACCTGTCCTTTCAGCCCCCTCGTCAGAATCACTTGCGGGTACTCAATGAGCTGACCCGACTTTAGTCACCATCTGTATAGTATGTATGTATGTATAGTATATACCCGTGATCACCTCCCGAGTGATCACGGCCCAAGAGTATAGCAAGGCAGACTGACAAGAATGTAGGGCCAATGATGATAAACTAGCATCCTATACTAAGCATTTAGGATTGCAGGTAAGGTATCAACAAATGTAGCGACAATGTCAGGCTATGCATCAGAATAGGATTAACGAAAGCAGTAACATGCTACACTACTCTAATGCCAGCAGTATAGAGGAGAATAGGCGATATCTGGTGATCAAGGGGGGGCTTGCCTGGTTGCTCTGGCAAGAGAGAGGGGTCGTCAACTCCGTAGTCGAACTGGTCAGCAGCAGCGTCGGTCTCGTAGTCTACCGGAGAGAAGAGGGGGGAGAAATAATGAATACAGAGCAAACAAAGCAGCACAAAATATATCAAGGCAATACGCGGTGTTCGGTGTGCCCTAACGCGGTAGTAGGTGATACCGGTGAAGGGGGGAAAACCCCCGGGAAAGTATTCCCAGTGTTTCGTGTTTTCGGGCAGAGGAGCCGGAGGGGGAAAGTTGCGGGTTTGATAGGTTAGGGGTGTGTGGCGGACGAACGGACCGCGTATCCGGATTCGTCACGTCGTTCTGAGCAACTTTCATGTTGAAAATATTTTAATCCGAGTTATGAATTAAAAGATATGATTTTCTAAAGATTTTATTAATTTCTGAAATTTAATTAATTATTTATTTAATTCGAAAATGGATTTATGATGTCAGCATGACGTCGTGCTGACGTCAGCAGTTAGCGGTGGCCGTTTGACCTGGTCAACCTGACATGTGGGTCCCGTGGGACCCACCTGTCATACACTGTTAGGTTTAATTAGCGTTTAGTTTAATCCTAATTACAGTTTAGTTAATTTAATTAGTGATTAGGTTAATCTAATCAGGATTAATTAACTTGATTAATTACTTACTTAATTAATTAATTAATTAATTAATAATTTTATTAAATCATTTTTTATTTTATTAATTATATTTATTGTTTTTATTTGTTTTGTTATTTATTTATTATTATTTTTTTAATCCCCCTTTTTTAACGTTCTGGGGCGGGGCCCCCTTGTCATTGGCCCCGGGGGCCTTAGCGGATCGGGCGCAGGGGCTCAGCCCGAACGGGTGCTAGCCCGCGGGGGCGCCCCCAACCGGGCAACAAGGGGCGGCTGGAGGGCGCGGGCGCCAGCACGCCGGCGTTGAGCTCCGGCGGCTGCGACCCGGCAGAGCACGGGGAGGGCCGCGGCTAACTGGTGCGGGGGCTCGCAGCCGACGCCATGAGAGGCGAGGGGAGCGCGCCTGGGGGTCTCGGTGGTCGCGAGCAGAGGCGGCCGGGGACGTGCCGGCCACGGTAGACGGGGTGCGCGGGAGCACGGTCGTCAGGGCAGTGCGTGTGGTGAGCGCGGACGGGGCGAGGAGCAACGGGTCGGCGCGGCGGCGGGCGCGACCGAGCGGCCGAGCGCGCGCACTGGGTGGCCAGGACGCGTGAGGGGGGGGGGGTGCGCGACGACGGGGTTCGTGGAGAGGGGCAGAGGGGAGTGGAGAGGGGCGAGACCTCACAGGGGGGTTCGTGGGGTCCGGGGCAGTGGGCGCGGGGTCGGCCGGTGAGGAGGAGACCGTGGACGGGGCGGCGTAGACGGGGAGGCGGCGCTGACGACGGCGGGTAGCTCCGGCGGGGTGGTCCGACGTCGATGCAGGGCGTCGGGGGCGTCGATTACCCCCGCCCGGATCCACGTAGGAGGGAGGTTGAGGAGGCAGGCCGGTGGGGAAGGGCGCCGGCGAGGACGCGTCGGGGGCGGGCGCAGGGTCCTCGGGCGCGGCGTCCCGCGAAGCCAGGGCGGCGACGATGCTCGAGGGGAGGGGGGTCCGTCGGTGGAGGGGTCGACGACGAGGGCGGCGAGGTGAGGCGGTCGACGGCTACGAGCGTGGGAGAAGGGCGCCGTGAGGCGGCACCGGGCGACGACCGGGGGATCGGCCCCGATCCGATCTGGATCGGGGGGAGAGGGAGAGACGAGGGAGTGAGGGGGAGGGGGGTTGGTTCGGTTAGGGTTTCGGGGTGGAGTGACGATATGGGGAGTGGCCGGCTGGGCCGGTGGTCGACTGGGCCGGCCTGCTGGGCCGAAGCCCAGTGGGGGGGGCCTTCTCTCTTTCCTTTTTTTTGCTTTGCCTTTTCTTTTTACTTTTCTTTTCTATTTTATGTGTAGTTTTCTTTTATTTTAGTTTTACAAAATACACCAATGGTTCCTAAATTGGTATTGCTTATACATACTACTGCCACATTAATTTGGGTAACTAAATAAAATAGTTTAATATTTTATTTATTGTACAAGGAATTCAACTAATTGTTTTCGCTACTATTCAAAACATTTTAGAGTATTTATGCCTTTTATAAAAGTGTGGTTCCTCCACCATAATTACTTATGAATTATTTGGAACCACCCGAACATTTTAGTTTTACTATCAGAAAACCTTTAATGTTTGACTTGATTTTGAATTCGAATTTGAATCGGTTTCGAACTAACGCGAGATTTGTCACAGTAATCTAGGCGACGCGGCATCACTAGTAGAGGGTTACTGTAGCTTAATTATCCGGGCGTCACAACAGGCAAGAGACCTAGATTAGTTAAACGCTCTAGAGCGTCGAGGGTATTTCAAGGGGTATAATTCGTAACACGGCTGGACTCACAAGACATGCTTGTGGGATCTGCCTTACTTCAAAGACCTCCTTTGCCCACACAACATCAGCGTGATGCACACTGAAAAGAATATCGCCAAGGCACTTTTTGGTACATTGTTTGGCATACAGGGGAATTCAAAGGATACTACTAAGGCTAGTGTCGATCAGGAGGCGCTATGTGATAGACTGTTACAAAACATGCAAGAACCAAAAGTAAAGCAAAACTAGACAAAGCCAAAGGCATGGTTCAATCTTGGAAGACCAGCTATGAGGGAAATTATCTTGTGGGTGAAAATGCAGTTGATGTTCCCCGATGGTTATGCAGCAATCTAAAGAGGGGAGCGAACCTTGAACAATTGAAAATATTTTGTCTTGAGAGTCATGATTGGCACATATGGATTGAGTGGGTAATGCCGGTGATGTTGTGTGCCTTCATCCCTAATGATGAATGGCTAGTACTGGCAAAGCTGAGCTATTTCTTCCCTGTTCTTTGTGCGACAGAACTTTCGCCTGGGCTGCTAGAAGAAATGGAAGAGTTGGCGCTGGAGTCGATCTGCAAGTTAGAGAAGATCTTTTCGTTGGGCTTCTTTAATCCAATGCAACACTTGATTTTGCATCTCCTGACTAAGGCAAGATTGGGGGGGGGGGCGTGCAAAATTGTTGGTGCTACGAAACTGAGAGGATGCAGAAGATGCTGCGAGCAAACTTCATGACAGCATATTATGAAGCCAAAAACCGTCATTTGCATAATCTAAAGCCTTGGTACAATGCTGGCGGCCGTAAAAAGGGTGGATCCAACCGCAGCCTATTCAAAGGGAAGCTCACACCAGCCGGTGCTTCTAATTCCTTATCGTTGGATGTCAAAGAATGGCGGACCATTTCGTTGTATATCTTCAACAACCTAACAGAAGTGCGGCCATACATCGAGTAAGTTCTCGGTACATTGTTTTGCAACTTCTAATTCCTTTGAATTTCTCTTATTCCCAGATATTTGATACAGTCGATACGTCACGAAATTATCATATGGAGCGGTGATCCAAAAGGATTTCGTCAAAGAGTATGAGTTTCTGCCAAAGCATGGAGGTGGCTATCCAGATTTCATCTATTAGTTCAAACATACGTTAATTTCCATTAGGCCATTTCATTTCTTCATCTAATTTGCGGCTGATTCAACAATCCCTTCATATTAAACTTGTAGGCTAATTCAGTGTTTATGGATGCCGAATTGACACAAGTCGCTAATGGTTTTGACTTTATGGTCCGTTCATTTGACAAATACGAGAACGACGGGTATCACTTTCATACCTATGGCAAAGAGTTATCTATGTCCGACCAAAAGTCTAAAAATTGTTGTGTCTCTGCTATCCGCGAAGGAGATACCGAGTATTATGGAAGAGTTGAAGCAATTTATGAACTTCTATTCTATGGTGCAAACCCACCAAACATCATAATCTTCAAATGTTATTGGTTCCAGCCGAAGGAGACTAGAAGGACTCATGAACATATAGGGCTAGTTGAAATCAAACAAAGAACCCATTTGGATGTTCCCGATGTCTATAATATGGCTCAATAGGCAACCAAAGTTTTCTATCTACTGTGGGCCTGTCAAAGTCATGCTAATCTCAATGGTTGGGATGTCATTTATGAAGTGCCGCCACATGTTAGACCACCTCCTCCCAATGAAGAGGATTATAAACCTCACATTAACCCAGGCATATATGAAGGAGAATTCTTCCAAGAAACACGTCTTTCCAAAAAAAGTTTGAAGAACCGCTCTACTTCACACCAGAACATTCAAGTAGACATAAATAGTGAATCCGACTTCATCCCTGAGCCGGAACAAGAAGAGCCGGAACAATAAGAGGTTACTGTTGCGGATGACCTGTCAATGCTTGACCAATTACGTAAATGAGGCCTTCCACATGTTGATGCATTTATTGATGATGATGAGCATGTCATTACTGATAGTGATGATGATGATGCATTTATTGATCTCGAAGCATATATAGATGATGAAGATTAATATTAGTAATGTCAGGTATTCAATTATTGTTATTTGTATATATATTATTAATTAGTTCATGTTATTAGGTATTCAATTTCTATGACGTTCATGATGATGATACACTTCAATTATATACATATTATTATTCATGTTAGGTATTCAATTTTTTTATTTTGTACTAATTTTGTTACTCTGATATTGCAGGTCTTGACAGATGGTGGGCGGGGGTCGAGAGCGCTCTGAGCCTCCTTCCTCGGTGCGTGATGGGGGGTGCTTCCATTCCACCCCAACACCTCCGGAGAGCGCTGATAGACAGTATGTAGACACCACTGGTAGGCGCTTCTTCTTCAGATGGGAGAGGTCAGGGGAGGAAGAGGGGTGCTCAAGGTGGATGTGGCGGTGGGAAAGGTAGGAAGGCTGCTACGCCTACATCGCCGCCACCCCCAGCTGATTCACCCGACCACAGGACTGCTCCGTCTAAGGTGGACCCATCTGACGTGGACCTCTCTCGGACTGCGGTCCATGAGCCTTGGGCCGACGAGCCTCGGGTCACCGAGCCTTCGCCCCACGAGACTCCAGACCCAGAGTCTTCGCCCCAGGAGGCTAGTGGCCATGCTGATGGTGGCGAGGATCGCTTTTCTGATGATAGCTATAGTTAGGGCGAGCTGGTTGAGGTGGGCAATGTCGACCAGCGTGGTGGTACAAAGCTACTGCCCGTGTCGGTGACCCGTGAGCAGAGGTGGTTGATTGTGCCTAATGGGGAGAAGTAAGTGCATTTACTCTTTTTTAACATTTTGCCTTCACATGTCTTCAAATTAATATCTAATGTGTTAGCCTTGTCATACTGCAGGGGTTGGAAACCTGCCCCTGGTGTCCGCAGGCCCAACCAGGCCCTTGGTGTGCTTTGCCGGTAGAACTTCTCGATGTGGGTCATGTTGCCTAGTGAGGGTCAGGTTCGACAGCTTGCACTGAGATGGGAGATGTACTTGGCTGCCTCGGCCCCGCCGGAGGAGAGGGTCGACGGTGTCTTGTGCAAGACGGTGGCTGACATTGTGAGCCAGACAATTTGGGTAATTCATCCTTTACAGAATTAAAAATCAACAATACCTAGTGATTGTAATAATCAGTGTTGTCTTGTTTGATTGCAGACCTTCTACAGGTGTCTTGAGGGAGAGGAGGAGGCCATTGCTATGGTTATCGAACAATGGTACAGGGAGGTGCTATACAAACGGATTTTAACCCCTTTCCGCGACGGCGTTCTGAACCGTCACCTAGTGAGTGACTGCGATATGGGGTCCTTCCCACATGACCTAAAAACCGTCGGGGATATGCCCTCCTGGCACACACGCTCGGAAAAATGAGGTCGTGTGTGACCGGCGAGTGAGCAAATACAGTTATACGTACAGTAGTGCTAAAATTACAATTATACATGCGAAATCGTTTCCCGTTGTAAATACATCCCACACAGTCCGTCCCCGCTAAAGGTTTCCGTTTGTACATAGATCCCACATAGTCGCTCCAAGGAAAACATTTCCGTTCGCAGGTACATCACACACAATTTTCCACGTTAAATTGTTTGTGATAGAGTTGCCATCGCACACAATATTAACAATTTTATCGTTTGCATTACTGAATGCATCACACACGGTACGTAGAAGAAACTGTGTGGCAAAGTCTATCCATCACACACATTTTTTATGTGGTAAATGTTTGCGCAAGGTGGCCTAATGCAAACAGTTTTGAGGAGAATGTCGTGTGTGATTGTTCATCGATCCAACACTGTTTATTCTTAGGAACAGTATGCGTTGCCTTAGGTCATCACCCACGGTACTTGCTCAATAACAGTTTGCAATAGCAAAACCCAATTAGCAGGCTAATTCACCAGTAGGAGGCTAATTTCCCTCTTATTAATAATCCATATATTAATCTAATTGACATTCATATTAAACACATAATATATTTCATTCCCATAGTAAGGAAGCAGGATTTCATAATTGAAATACATCAGGGTACAGCATGATATAGCTTCAGCACTCAGCTACCCCATTACACAACTACACCAGCACCAAGTTTCACATTTAACATCTAGAACCTTTCCAAATTAGCATCATAGACAGTAGATAGACAGACGCATCTCATCAGGAAAACTACTGAAGCGAAAGGCGAATATTGAGCCTTCATTCACGTTGAAGGTCTTTGCAACTTTAGGCCAGTGCCTATGGATGATTGACCGTCCATCCTTCGTCCTCTTCAGGAACACTTCAATATTGAACCGTGGGTGTTGTATGAAAACCTCGCTCCCAAGTGACTTCAATATTGAACCGTGGGTGTTGTATGAACACTTCGTATTGAACCATGGGTGTTGTATGAACACTTCAATACTATCTTTAGGTGGTTTGAGGGGTAATCATCATCGAACTACTTTGGAAAGTCCTGAAAACAAGGATGTGCATAAATATCTCCTCTATATTCAAAATGGAGCAAAGGAATAAATAAGGCAAGGTATAATAGTTAGTACCATCTTGTAGTGAACTGATGTCTTCTTCATTGTGCAGACAAAGATCTTGTTGTTTTTTGTTGCTAATTTCATTATCCTAACAATCTTTCTGAGTTTCTTGACTTGATTTATATTCACGGACAACTCATTTCCCCATATGCAAAAAGGGTCGAACAGTGGGTCAAAACCTCTGACAGCAGGACCTACATATGCAAGACCAAATTGTTAAAAACCTAAATATTTGAATGGTTCCTGCAATTGCACAATAATGTGCTATTGGACAACGGACCATACACGTGCAAACCACGATTGCAAACCTTAGTGCTTCCCATTGTTTCCCTGCAACACATATAAGGTCGTTAGTCATCAGGTTAAGTAAGGGTTCGCATGCTTTCAGTAAAATATGTTGATGAAAATTAAGCGCATTGCAGATTCATCATGTTAATTCGAGCCACATGGAAAACCCATTTATCCAAACCAAGCATGATTAAGAACTAGGAAATATAGCACTTGTATATGTTTCTCATATATTAAGTGCAGCCAAATTGGATTTATTCCTCACATGAACAACAATACAAAATTCCACCCACGACCATTGGACATCGCATTGCAGAATTGAACCAAGCAGTTAACTAAGCACCACAACAAATGAACCAAACATTAACTGAGCACCACATTGCACAACATAACATACTCCTAATAGAAGATCAGACAATTAACCAAACCAAGCATGCTTACCAACTTGGAAATATAGCAATTGTATGTGTTTCTCATGTATTTAGTACAGCTGAATTCGATTTACTTCTCACATGGTATACAACAATAGAATGCACCCACAACTATTGAACATCACGTTGCAGAATTGAACCAAACGGTTAACTAAACACCACAACACAAATGAACCAAACATTAACTGAGCACCGCATTGCACAATGTATAACCAAACAATGCATGCTTGACAACTTGGAAATATAGCAATTGTATTCGGTTCTCATGTATTTTGTAAAGATAAATTCGATTTATTTCTCACATGGAAGACAATAGAAAATTGCAACCTGAAGAATTGAACATCACATTTGCAGAATTGAACCAAACAGCTAACTGTAGACAACAACTAATTAACCAAATAGTTAATAAGTGAGCACCACACTGCATGACATATAGAACGTATACACAGGAGCAACAGATTGCATGGTAAAATTAGATATCACAATTCACTAGAATTTGTTAAGGAAAGGCAGGAGTAGCACAAGCAACGGGTAAACCGAGCATGCTTAACCGGCGTAGCTAGCAAATGGTAAGGTTCTCCTCCAAGATCTGGGGGTCGGCATGAATGGTAGCCATCGCGACCTCATCCACGCGTGCAGCTGCGATTTGCTTCTCCGCTGCCAAAAACTCCTTGAGCTCCTGGCTATACTGTTTGCACCACGGTTTAGGGCGGGCTTATTTGGTGGAGGGGTCGGTGATTTGGTTGGCAGGTGTCGTGCCGGCGATCGGGGCATGTGGGATGTGGAAGCAGGAGGAGGATGGGGGTCCGGTGTGGATTACTTGTCTAGATAGACGAGGCCGAGCAGTGTGAAGGAGGGTCGTCGGTGAGGGTGCGGCGCTGCAAGCAAGGAGTAAATGTTTCAACTCGGAAAGGAAGGCGGAAACAGGGGAAATGTGGCTTTTGGTATGGGGGAGGGGCGAGGAGGTAGATATTTCCATGAAAGCCGAAATTTTTGAATCGGTTCAGCGAAAAAATAGGCGCGCAAAGTGTCATCAGACACGGTCCCTTCTTTAGAACTGTGTACGATATTTGAACATCATAAATGATTCAGATAGCTGAACCCGTGTGTGATGAGTTGGAAAGTGAAAAATTTTGGTTCCAATTTCCCTGGTTACAGTGGTCATCCACGTCATTACATAATTTGGGTATGCAAAGGAGACTACATCACACCCACACTTCTTAATTGAGCAATTTAAGCAATTAAACAGAGCTAGCTGGCCGAAACATTACTCAAACAAATTAAACAAAACAAAGAGTACACTACAGCTGGTGCTCGTCGATCTCCGCCTCCTCCTCCATGTCCAGCTCGCGCCCAACGGTCTCCTGGGGAAGGGGCTTAATGGCATCCATTGCACCATACTCGACAAGCATATCGCCATCCGTGTCCGCCATCTCATTGGAAAAGGCCACCACGAGTTGGGCGTGGGCAGTAGCAATCTGGGCTTGGATGGGCTCCATCGTCGCAAGGTATGCGACGGAGGAATGGATGGCTGCTCGAACACTCTCGGCGATTCCCAACTCTTCGGTCGTGGGTGGCCGAGTATTGTCGGAGAAGCTTCATTCGATTTGTGCGGTGACTGCCACGACCTGGGCGTGGGTGGCCTCGACATGGTCGTGGGCGGCCTCCATCGGGGCTAAGGCTGCGACTGTGGAACGGACAGCTGTTGTGCCACGCTTGCCAGTTGATATCCCTGAGGTGGATGTTGCTGCCGCCACCTGAGAAGCAGCATCGGCCGTTTGGCTTGCCTTGGCCGCACAGTCGCAGATTGCGGCCGCGCTCATGCACCTTATTAGCACGAGCATGGCGGCTGTGACTGTGCTCTCACCGGAGTGGGCCGCCGAAGTTGCCCTCATGATGCGGGTCCACGTCCCCATCTTTCACCGGCGCTGATTGAACAGTGAAATGATATTTGGGGAGCGAGCGAGTATGCTTGACACGCCAGCTGTGGACTGTAGCTGACACACCTTCACGCGTAGGCCCTAGGCGTACTATACACCGACGGTGCTCCAGGATATTTTGTACTGTATCTCACATGGGTGGTGATAATAAACTGTGTGAGATCTACTTGATTTTTCATCTTGATTTGAATTACATAATGGGGTCACAGGGGGAATGGACGGTGTTTCAATTGCTAGACATTTTATCTGCAGTGAACATGCAACTATATGTATGTCGTAAAAAAATTGGAATTATTTAGGGTTCGTTTGGAAAATTTATACATTAAATCGGTTTTCTAGCCATTTCAGGTGCACAATTCAAAATTAAAGCACATGCTCCAGTCCGTAAAAACGGGTTGCAAAATAAAATGTTTGTCCTTGGTTGCAAGCTTAGGTCACATGCAAGAAATGAGAATGAATGTCAAACACCTTGACATTGTTGCTCGGCCGCTAACATTGAGATACATGCTTTTAAAATTCTAGTAAATCGAAAACTCGTCTGAAATTCATAAAACTTGACATGATATCATGGAACGGCAGCGACATGCCGTGTTAAACATATTGTCCCATTTGGGGCAGGTGTTGGTATAAGCTTCTCGCAAACTACAGGTTCACTCACAGCAAGCCAGATGGTTTTGGTAGGGTACATGCCACCTTGGGGGATGAAACGATATATGTTGCCCTTATTACTTTGAAAATGTTTCTCGTGTCAACATAGAACAACACGAGTGTTGTTTCAATTTTATACATTGACTGAGTTTTCTATGCATTCGTGTGCAAAATTCAAATTTGAACTACAGGCACATGCTCTAATGCATATAAATTAGTTAAAAATTCAAATATGTGTCCTTGGTTGCATGCTTAGGTCCCATGCAAGAAATAGGAATGAATGTCAAACACCCTTCCACCATCACTCGGCCGCAAACATTGAGATACCTGGTTTTTAAATTCTAGTAAATCCAAAACTCATCTGAAATTCATGAAACTTGGCACACTATCATGGAGTGGCATCAACATGTTGTGGTAATTTTTTTCCCATTTGGGGCAGGTTTAGGGATACGCTTCTCATAAACCAGAGCTTCTCACAACAGGCATGATGGTTCGGTAGGGAACATCCCACCTTTGGGGATGAAATGATATCCATTGCCTCTTATTGCTTTCAAAAAAATTCTCGTGTCAACATAGAACAACAGGAGTGTTGTGTCAATTTTTGGGATTTTTCAGGGACTGTTTGGACATTTTTATGCATTAATTGTGTTTTTAATACATTTATGTGTATAATTCAAATCTAAACTACATGCACATGCTCTAATGCATATAAATTGGTTGAAAAATTCAATTTGGTGTCCTTGGTTGCATGCTTAGGTTCCATGCAAGAAATGGGAATAAATGTCAAACACCCTGCCACCATCACTCGCCCGCAAACATTGAGATTCCTCGTTTTTAAATTCTAGTAAGTCGAAAACTCGTATGAAATTCATGAAACTTGGCATGCTATCATGGAGCGGCATCAACATGTCGTGTTAAATTTTTTGTCCCATTTGGGGCAGGTTTGGGGATATGCTTCTCACAAACCAGAGCTTCTCACAACAAGCCTCATGGTTTGGGTAGGGAACATCCCACCTTTTGGGGTGAAATAATA
Organism: Triticum aestivum; assembly: GCF_018294505.1. NCBI lineage: Eukaryota > Viridiplantae > Streptophyta > Magnoliopsida > Poales > Poaceae > Triticum > Triticum aestivum. Next base: position 280,425,299 of record NC_057804.1, on the reverse strand, counting down.
TCTACTGCCTCTTATTGCTTTCAAAAAATTTCTACTATCAACATAGAACAACAGGAGTGTTGTGTCAAATTTTGGGATTTTAGGGGTTCATTTGGACATTTTTATGCATTAATTGAGTTTCCAATGCATTTATGTGCATAATTCAAATTTGAACTACATGCACATGCTCTAATGCATATAAATTTGTTGAAAAGCGCTCAAGGTTTCGGGCTTGAAATGCTAGAATCTTGTCAACATCCAGGATCACTACAAGGTCTGGGGCAGCGACAACAACAAACTGAACTCCCTGGTTGACCTCGCCTCAGCCATCATCGACCCCTACTACATGAAGATGAAGGATGAGAGAAGGAAGGACAAGAATGCTTGGCACAGTGTTTGGCACGAGAGACTGGATAAACAACACCGACTAGTACGCGACCAAGGACACATACATAAGCTACTAGATGTACACGCAGATCGTTGACATGAGGAAGTGTCTTCTTTATTCCACAGATGAGGGATTGAGCCACAGAGCAGTGGCAGGAGCGTCACAAGAAGTAGATGACTAGACGATAATTTCTCCTACTTTTGAATGCATGCAATTGTTTATTCAGGTGTGTGCGAATTATCTGTATAGTCACTCATGTAATTGGATGTTTATTTCAGTTATATATATACATGTTATTCTTCTGTAGATAGAGAAAATCACACGGCTTATTAGCAACAATCGTCTGTGTTATTATTGGTCTTCACACACATTTCTTAGTATGAACCTGTTTCACGTGTATCACACACATCTTGTTCAGTTGAAACGATTCCATTGTGTTGCCTAATCACACATAGTTCATCCTAGTGAACTGTATGCCGTATATCACACACACCCACATCTGTCAGCCCATTTCTGTTGTTATTCATCATCGCAAATAGTCCTTCTAGATTAAATGATTGCCACTCATTGCACAGGCACAACTAATATGAGTCGTGTTTGATGTCCACGCCATCGTAAATGTTTTGCATCTTTTTTGATGATTTTATTAGGCCGCTAAGGCTTAAGCGTCCGAATTGTCGAAGATTTGGTTTTTCTTAGTGAGAAACCGGTTCCAAAGCTTACAGGCTGATTCTCTGGGTTGTTGGATTATGTGACTTAGATCGTCTGCATCCGGGGGCCGGACATAGGTCCCTTGGAAATTGGCCTGAAAAGCGTCCTCATATTCCTCCCAGCTTCCTATGGAATTTTCAGGGAGGCTTTTTAGCCAGTGCCGAGCTGGTCCTTTTAGCTTGAGGGGTAAATATTTGATGGCATGGAGATCATCTCCGCAAGCCATGTGGATGTGAAGAATAAAGTCTTCTATCAAGACCGCCGGGTCCGTCGTTCCATCATACACCTCGATGTTTACGGGTTTGAACCCTTCTGGAAAATCGTGTTCCAGCACCTCATCGGTGAAGCTAAGGGGGTGTGCGGCACCCCTGTATCTAGCTGTGTCGTGGGTTGGGTCCGACGGTTGTAATGTTCGGTATTGGTTCCAAGCTGGTAAATTGCCGGCGTATTTTGTTTGACAATCATTATCCCATGTGGGAGCACGTTCCCTGGATCCATAGATGGACCTAGTTTTGCCAGCTTTTTTATCCAGGTCCTCACGTAGATCGTGTTTCTGGTCCTTGGACGCAACCTTCATTCCTTTATGGGGAGGGGGTGTGGCCTTGTGTACGGCATTGCTAACGGCTCTGTCTCGACCACTTGGTGGTTGGTACGGCCTGTCGGCTGTATTGTATTTTGGCAGTATAGTCGCAATAGCCTCATCGTCAAATTCGGGCAGCAACTTGCGTTTAGGATAGCTCTTTGTTTGGCGATTACCATTGTTTTTCTCTTCAGTGTCTAGCACTTCGTTCCATCTATCGTTGAGCGTATCCTATGTGGCTTTAAGCCGCTCCTTCTGCTTCTTGAGGCTCCTTGCAGTGGGGATAAGGCTTTGGTGGAAGCGCTCTTGTTCTAATGGTTCCTCTGGGATGACGAATTCGTTGTCGCCCAGGCTGATCTCCTCTTCAGAGACAGGTTGGTAATTGCTTGGCATCGCTGTGGTCGGACAATATCTCTAGACTGTGTTCGCCATCCTCTCGCACGCCCTGCTCCAATGCTGGGTTTGCGGGGTCCTGGACTTGTTTCAGATTGTCATCATCGTCTGTGAAAATATTGTTGATTTCCCTTTTGCCTGGTCGAGGTTGGCGCTTGGGACGCCGGTGCTTAGGAGGTTCATCGACAGGGATGTTGTTATCGCCGCCAGCCTCATTCTCCTTTGGTGTGTCCACCATATATATATCGTATGACGATGTAGCTATGCACTGCCCTAAAGATTGTGGTTTTTTTGCCTGCTCCTTTCCAGCATCGTCGTCCATACCTTCGATGTCCTCGGAGCCGTAATCGAGCGTGTCGGTTGAGTCCTCGACAGTGGCAATGAAGTGGGTGGTGGGTGGGGAACAAAGTTCATCGTCGTCTGCTTCCCACTCGAGCCGGACATAGTTCGTCCGAGAGTCTCCTGACAATGAGAGGGATTTTAATGAGCTTAACACATCGCCAAAAGGCGAGTGTTGGAAGATGTCCGCGGAGCTGAACTCCAAGACCGGCGCCCAATCAGGTTCGATGGACGCGAGTGCACACGGTCTGGAACCCATGGCCGGAGATGAGTCCGAGGTTCTGGTGACACAAGCTCAGCTCGATGTTGGGTCTGTGTGCGGCTCGAGCGCCGCTGAGTCATCGGCCTCCATGGCGGAGTTAAGCTCCCCATCTTCAGACGACGCTGTCTGCTAGATGGCCAAGTGACTTGGCCCGTAGTACGAAGGCCCGATGACGGATCTAGATCATGTTCATCGTGGTGGCCTGGGGCAGCCGTCATGGGCTCGAACATGTCGAAGATCAAGTCTCCGTGGATTTCGGCCACAAAATTCAGGCTTCCGAATCTGACCTGATGGTTATGGGCGTAGCTATCGATCTGCTCTAGATGGCCAAGCGAATTGGCCCGCAGTACAAAGCTGCCGAATACGAAGATCTGCTCGGGGAGGAAGATCTCTTCCTGGACCACGTTGTTGTAGATGATTGATGGAGCCATCAAGCCTTCTGGTGACAACGCAGCGGAACTCTCAATGAAAGCACCAATGTAGGTGTCAAAACCGGAGGATCTTGGGTAGGGGGTTATGAGCTGTGTGTCTAAGGCTAATGGTAACAGGAGACAGGGGACATGATGTTTACCAAGGTTCGGGCCCTCTCTATGGAGGTAATACCCTACTTCATGCTAGATTGATCTTGATAAATATGAGTATTACAAGAGTTGATCTACCACGATATTGTAATGGCTAAACCCTAGAAGTCTAGCCTATGAGGTTAAGATTGTCGTGGCTAAACTCTAGAATCCTAAACCCTCCGGTTTATATAGACACTGGAGGGGGCTAGGGTTGTACAAAGTCGGTTACATAGAAAGGAATCTACATATCCGAATCACCAAGCTTTCCTTCCACGCAAAGGAGAGCCCCATCCGTACACGGGACAAAGTCTTCTATCTTGTATCTTCATAGTCCAACAGTCTGGCCAAAGTATATAGTCCGCCTGTCCAAGGACCCCTTAGTCCAGGACTCCCTCACCTGCTGAAATCCCTACTTGAACATGGTGCTTTATGCCACATATTATGATCCAATGATGTGTTGCCATCCTATGATGTTTTGAGTATATATTCTTTGTCTTTGGGTTGACTGATGCTAGACTGGTATGAGTTATATGTTTTATTTTGGTGCTCTCCTATTGTGCCCTCTGTGTCACCCAAGCATGAGGGATTCCCACTGTAGGGTGTTGCAATACTTTCATGATTCGCTTATAGTGGGTTGCTTGAGTGACAGAAGCATAAACCCGAGTAAGGGGGTTGTTGCGTACGGGATAAAGGGGACTTGATATATTAATGATATGGTTGGGTTTTACCTTAATGATCTTTAGTAGTTGTGGATGCTTTCCAGAGTTCCAATCATAAGTGCATATGATCCAAGAAGAGAAGGTATGTTAGCTTATGCCTCTCCCTCATATGAAATTGCAATAGTGATTACCAGTCTTGTTAACAATTGCCTAGGATAATTCCGAACACTGACCCATCATTAGTCCACACTCGCTATTTATAATATTTAGTAATATATTCTAACTGTCTGATAACAACACCTACTTTTATATTTTAGCTCTCCGATATCATGCAAAGTTATCCTCTTCATACCCACAACATAGTTTTATTTCTCGTTTCTAGTTGCAAGCAAACGTTCGGTGTACGTAGAGTCGTATCACTAGCACATAGGACTTGAGAGAATATTGATCTTACCTTTAGATCCTCATGGGTTCAACACTCCATAATTATCACTTCCACCTTTGGGAATTGCTACCATGATTCCCTGCACTTGGGTATTATCAAGCTCTTTTCTGGCGCCATTGGCGGGGAGCAATATCATGGGGTTGATACTCTCGCGTGTGCTTGTTTGCTTTCTTCACTAAGTAAATTTTGTTTTCCTTTTGTTTTTGCTTAGTTGTGGGTGAAATATACAAAAAAAATGAAAGAATGAAAATACAAAAAGCTGCACTTGCCTCATATGCCTAATGTGAGAACCCGGAATTAACATCCACACCCTCCTGTGTATATTTGTCAACCCCAGGATCATTGTTGGCAACACAGCGAAATGATATCATTGCACAATGCATAAAAGGTATTAAAAGTTTAAATATATCTTGCCACAAGGCATACATAGAGAAATGTCTCATGACATTTATTACAACCAGAAAGCAGCGAAAAGTAGAATGCGTAGTGACTCCATCTCAGCCACAGGCAGTCGATGTAGTCCATGTGACCTCACTCCTACGGATCGCCATAGTTGTCATAGTCATCACCTTCGTCTTCATGGAACTCTGTTGTCAGCAAAATTATTGCCATGAGTACATTACGCACTCAACATGCCTCCATCGAGGAAGGACCTAATAGCTACATGTGGCTTCAAAGGAAGGTTGTATGCCTCATTTGCATAAAAGCTAATTTTGTTTGACAAATATAGCAGTTGGACGAAAGCAGTTTTAATGAAAACATGTTTTATCTCTAGAGTAACTTTCATCAAAGTGAGGATCCTCGATCAAATCACATCCTTCATAGGTTCCAAGAATAGGGGCAAAGAGGGAATAAGCAAGACAGGTCCCATACATCAAGTAAGATTCATGTCTTGTCCATGACCGTGGACACGGCTATTCGAATAGTTTTACACTCTACAAAGGTTGTACACTTTACCCACACGACACTATCCCGACTTGTTGCCACTAGCCGTCGCTAGCGTAGTACACCATCTGGTATACCGGCAGGGAGATTGTGACGAGGTCTTTGGACTAGATCCCCCAAAGATGTGACATGCCCATCGGGTCTGGCGCACAGAATTGAGAGTACGTCCTCAAACCGGTCCCCCCATCTGTGCCGAGGATACTCCTCGCAAGGCAGCTATCCCATCTGTGGTACGGCGACATCGACATCGAAGGCTGACTAGCTTACTTGACCAAGCCAATGCCCATATAGCATGTGGTTGTACTGTTATCACAATCTTCAAATCCAAGACTTATTAGGCCTCATGCGGCACGGATGACTGATTGCCCCCTTCAACTCGTGAAGGGCAGCCAATCGCTCCTTCAATCCTTGATTCAGATGTCGCCCGCACCAGTATTCATATGGTAAGTTTCACCCAAAGTAGAAGAGGATAGAGAAGGTCAACAAGGGTCAACTGGCCTAGCTCAACGATACGTTTGAACTGTCAACGACTCAGAGGTCATTCAACAAAGAACCTATAGGTGATAAGCATGGCTAAGCATTTCTACTCTATCGGAATTATATACTTCTACTCAGGAGTCAAGTAAATAGGTGACAAGTGGATCAAGGTAATGTGTCAATCGACACGCTGGCTACGAGAATTAAAATAGCATGCACATAGTAACAATAAAACTCAATGCAATTTTGTAAACCATAGGATAAGTATGATCAAAGAAGGAGGCATGCCTTCGTTGTTGTGTCCTTCTTCAGTAACCTGTTCTGTCCTTGTCCAACATCGTCACTCCCTACTCGTCGTAATGATAGAAAATGGAAAACAAATAAAACCAAAACAATAGTAAATAAAAATAACATTCAAAACAATTAAGAGTGGATGGATAATAAGATATTGATAAAGATGGAGATTCCAAAATCGGGTAGCATGATAGGGACGTAAGAGAAAGGATTCAATGAAGTGACATGGTTTAGGTTGACGCAACTAAGGAAGGCTTGGTGACCAAGACTAATGTTCTATTCCAATTCAAACTATGCGATTAAACATAGTAGTGCCCACTACACACCTCGACTAACTATATAGAAATCTATAAACACGCATGAAATGGAACCATCTTATGCATTTAACTACACAATCACATCATGGCATGATAAGTGTAAAAGATAACCACAAATAAATATTTAGATGGAATCTAAATATTTATAATGGTCAATAGCAACAAACATTTACATCAACTATATGCTAGTTCAAAAAGTAGCATTCCCTAAGATAACCAAACCAACATTACAAACCATAGTAGTCAAGCAATCAAACACAATTTGATAAAATGAATTGAATTGATCTAGGTCTAGACCTAAATCATTACTATAAGAGAATGCAATCAAGTATATCAAACAATTAACAAGAAACTATACAAGAAATAGAACAAAAGAATGGACAACTATCCTAGACATGATATGATTAACATTAATAATCAACCACAAGTAAATATTTGATAACTCTAAATATTTATAATGGTCAAACATTAACTAGAGGATATGAATCCACGAAGCATCTAATAGTAAGCATTCCACAACAAAAGCCAAACTAACAGTAAGGTGAAAGGTAATCAAACCATTAATAGTAAGATGCACATCATACAAGGCATGTGAATGTAAAATAACTGGAGGTCTTAACAAATAACACAAGCATCAGACATATGAGTGATCGTGAGGAGATACTAAACTAGGCCACGGTCTTAGTAATAAATAACAACTAATACTAATGACCACCAGCAACAATATTATCACCACATGCTTGCAATAATAAAGCTCGACACACACACACACACACACACACACTGAGTGTGTGATCAAAGCACAACTCTAATAACATGACATAGGACTCATCCTAAGTATATGAGTCATAGCTACAAGTATTCAAACACTCATAAGACCAAGATGTAACGAAGTTAAACATCTGCAATGAAGAACTAAACTAGGCAATTATCACATACATAACTTCATAAGACATGAAAGATCACTTGCATGAATGGCATCTAAATACGGCAATGCAACAGCTAGATATGAATGTATAATGCTAAGTTTTAATGAACATCAAACGAGATGCCAAAGTATGATACTAATAGCATACAACTCACAACAATGAGACAACATATTTGATATCAACTAACATGGCGATCAAGCATGGCAATAGGACACAAGCCTACATAATAGTTATAACACATAAGCACACCTAGTAAGCAATTAGCATGTAAGCAAGTGAACATCTATGCCATGGCATCCAAAAACATAAGGCAATGAAACATCATAGCATGAATAACAAAGATGACTTGTATTACCTATCTAGTACCACTTACACTTGCAATGACATAGGATACATAACTACACATGATATCATCAAACTACTATCATGTATATCTACCAAGTAAGGTATAACCAAAAGCATGAATATAAGATAAAAACTAGCAAAAATATTACACATGGTAGGCATATAACCAAAATAGGCATTCTACTTTGATTAAGTACTAACATGGCATATCAATCAACTAAGTGTGCACAACTATCATCCTAGGTAAACAAAACACCTAGCATAACTAACAAATAATAAAAATAAGTTATATTCTAGAAGCATAAACCATATGCAGCAATATATATCTTAAATATGAACCAACTAGGTTATGGATGGTGAGATCTACAAAACCAGAGGAACAACTACACCATAATGTGTTATGCAACATGGAACTATACTCGATTTGTTCTAGGGTAACATAACACTTCATTTGACATCTAAAACCTGGCATAAAGAAAATTATGCAACAACATGTATTATAAGTAGATACACATATATCATAGACATCGCATGATTCTAGTCTATCAGCACATGTGCAACATGGCATAGAATTATCCATGCAACAAACCTAAGGTATAGTCATGCTAAACAAAAACTAAAGAATCAAACATTAATTCTTCCATGATTAGATAAATAAAAGAAACACCTAAAACAATTCTAAAGAATTATAATCATGCTAACATTCACCAAAATTTGTACGCACACAAACAATAAGTATCAAACATTACCAAAACAATAATAATAATAAGATTATTCTAACAATGATCCAAATCTAATTGAAATAATAACACTCGCCACACATGTATGAACAATGATAATCTGGTATACCAAGCTAGTTCTACACATGGTAATCATTCACAAAAATCTGTACACACACATATGATATGACCATGTGCCGCACCAAAGAAAAATGTCACATGGTACAACATGTTCAACAATTATGAAATGACTATAATGGGTAAATAAATCAAGCAAGTGACATGACACACCAAAATTACGAGACAAATACCCTGCACTCCTAGGCATATCAAGAACATATGGAAATAACAAATATATTAACACAAAAGGTCACTGATGAATCCTACACATAACCATGCAATACTATTTTAAATCTACTGTTTTAATCAACAAGAGCAGCTAGATAAAATCTATATTAAATCTCGATTGACTAAACAAGTAATCTAGTAAATCAAATGAAACTCCTACGATTAAGAAATATTTAGGAGCGACTCCTAGGTATAAGCCACACAAGTGAAAATTAAAAAGTGGAAGAAACATGCACGTAATGTAATTCCCATTTGACTAAACGAACTCCTAATATGATATGTACCCAAAATCTAAAACCACAAACGGGTTCCTCTAACCACTTACAACGTTTTATCTATTGGGATCAAGATCAAATGATGAACCAAAATGATGGAAATATGCGTGTAATATTTGGTTCTTGTGACGAATAGCATCAGCGCGCCCAACGACAAAACTAGGAGGAACTATGATGTCTAGGAGATAATACAAGTGATATTGAGAAGGCGTGCAAGTGGAATTGGGTAGAGGCTCACCGAGTTGGACGAAACGGTGCGACGAACTTGATGAATAGTGTACGTGGACATGCAGAATTCTTCGTGTGTGGTTGATGGATCGTGTTCTTTCTTCTCTGAATGGAACCACGACATGGAGCATGACCTTCGAGCGCAAGGATTTGGATGGAGGTGTGGTGAGTCACCGGGAACAAGCTCTCATGTCCATGGAGCAGCAGAAGTTTGAGGAGGGTTCTTGGTAAAACAAAGATGGGAGAAGGCAGGAGGGCTGAGAGGAATGAAAGAGGAGATCAGGGCACCCGTCCATGTACTCGTGGATTTGGAAACGGTGAAGTATTAAGGAAGTTAGAGGAGGGGTGCATGGTGGCTGTAGGTTTTCTCTTCTCTGTAATGGGTGCGCGTGTAAGTGTGGGTGAAAGAAGGAAATGAAGTGATCGAGGTGGAAGAAGAGGTGGAGGTGCACGATAAGACCTTTTAGTTTTGGAAACCGATGGGTTGATTGGAAATAGAAGGAGAGGAGGAATCACTGCTGTTGACATTTCCTTTCTGTAGGATTGTGAGCGTACATAGAGGGAGGAGAAGAGAGGTCGCTCTGCTGGGTGAGAATGGCCAAGTGGATGGAGGCCCATGTGGAGAGGAGGTGAGGAGAAAGAAACGAAATAAAACAAAACAATAGATGGCCTAAGCCCTTGCTACTTAGACAGGGAAAAAAATAACAGTGGCTCAACTCCGGGAAGAGAAGAGATGTACATATGCATGTATTGGTGGATTTGTCTAATAAACAATGTACGTGTGAAAGAAGTATGAGTAAGATATGTGAACTATTCAAATGGTAGAACGTATCTAATGGTTCGATGGAATTTGGCCCGGGATTGAGAAAAGGAAAAGAAATTGATTTCCGTTTTAGGAAATCTAGAGAAGGAAAAGAAGCTCGAGCAATCAAACGAATTTCAGTAACCCAAAGAAAATTCAAGGCGCATATATAGATATGCCAAAGAAGAGAAAATAAAGCCCGACTATAAGAAAAGAACTAAACTCAAATTTCAATTAGGTTCACGTTAGTTCAAATTAAATCCTTCAAATTATGAAAGTCCAATTTAAGCTTTGTTAACAAATAAAACAAATGAAATTTTCTCACCCTGATTTTTTGGAAAACTTTTTCTTAAACATTCCGAGAATCAGGATGTTACACCTAAAAAGTTTTTCAAAAAGAGAAGTGATTGGAAAGTTATGCATTGGAGAAGTGAGGGTCGACCTTGAACAGTTGTGTTCATGCTCATGGAAAAAATGTAAATTTTTTTATGGAAGCTTCTCTGAAAATAATTATCCCCTTGTATTATAAAATAATGTGCCAAGCTTTGGTTTTAGGATGATTAGATTGCTTGTTTACTATGTGTAGTACAAAACAGAAACTTTGGCTGTAGCGCGTGAATTTAGATTTTTTACTAGAAAGTAAAATTGGTCTGAAACCTTTTGCACATTACTTCTGTATTTTTTTTAAAAATTTCATATTTTATTTCGAATTTTTTGAGTTACAGAGGTTTAAGAAATTTCCAGATTACTACAGACTGTCCTGTTTTTGACAGATTCTGTTTTCTATGTGTTGTTCGGTTATTTTGATGAATCTATGGGGGTATGAACCATGGTGAAGTTGGAATATAGTAGATATTATGCTAATATGAAATTGGAATGAGTTTTCAATAGTACCTAAAGGTAGTGATTTGCTTTACTATACTAACAGATCTCGAAAAGTTTTTGTTAAGTTTTGTGTGGATGAAGTGTTCGAAGAACGAGGAGTTACCGATGTGAGAAGAATAAAGAGAGGCAAGAGTTCAAGCTTGGGTATTCCCAAGGCACCCCAAGTAAATATTTCAAGGGTACTCAAGCATCTAAGCTTGGGGATGTCCCGGTTGGCATCCCATCTTTCTTCTTCAACAATTATTGGTATACCTTGGTTTTTGTTTTGTTCACATGATTTGTGTCCTTTGTGTTTTTATTTTTCTTTAAGAACCATGCTAGTATGAGATAGCCCTTCATTTATTTATAGAATGCTTCATGTGCTTCACTTATATTTTTTGAGTATGACTTTACAGAATGCTTCATGTGCTTCACTTATATACTTTGAGCTTGGATATTGGTTAGTCTATATTAATTCTAGAATGCTCCATGACTTCACTTATATCTTTTGGACTGTGAATAATACTACCATAGAAAGTGTGTTTGGAAGAGTGTTAACTTTAGAAATTAGTGATCCCACTATTTTGGAGGGTATTGAATATTAGTATGATATTTATGAAAATGGATTTGGAAGAGTGTCAACTTTAGTTAGTATTCCACTATTTGGGAAGAGGTTCCAATTAATTATGAGAAAAAATTTGCTACCTATGATTGTTATTGTGATGACATGTATGCTATAAGGGAATATTTTAACCATGAAACTTGTCATCATCATTTTAATTTTCAATTAGATTGTGCCTCACATGACAGTCACTTTGTTGAGTTTGCTCCCACTATTCCGAATGAGAAGAATTTTGCTTATGTGGAGAGTAGTAAAATTTCTATGCTTGTAGATCATGAAAAGAATGCTTTATGTGATACTTATGTTGTTGAATTCATTCATGATGCTACTGAAAATTATTATGAGGGAGGAATATATGCTTGTAGGAGTTGCAATAATATCAAGTTTCCTCTCTTTGAGCTTAAAGTTTTGAAGCTATACTTGCTTTTCCTTCCGATGCTAGTTGATTCTTGTTCATATAAATTGTGTTCTCACAAAATCCCTAGGCATAAGAACTGGGTTAGGTTTAAATGTGATATTCATATTCTTTATGATGCTCTCTTTATGTTTCAATTCTTATCTTTTATGTGAGCATCATTGAAATCATCATGGCTAGCTAAAAGGCATCAAAGAAAAGCGCTTGTTGGGAGACAACCCAATATTTCACCTTACTGTTTTTGTGTGTTCACATGATTAAGCTACTGTATTAATCATGTTTTATAGATTTTTTTCAATAAAGTGCCAAGTAAGACCTTTGGGAAGACTTGGGTGAAAGTTCATGCGATCTTGCTGTAAAAAACAGAAACTTTGCGCTCATGATATTAGCTGTCATTTTTTACAGAAGAATGGTTTTGACTTGATTATTTTTGCAGAAGATTAATAGACAAATTCCGCACGTCCACAAATTTATTTCATAATTTTTGGAGTAGCATAAGTATGGTTGTTGTTCAGATCATTACAGACTGTTCTATTTCTGACAGATTCTGTTTTCATTGCATAGTTTGCTTGTTCTCTAGTTTCTATGGCTTATATTTCTCAATATAAATTGTAGAAATGATATGGTACAGTAGGAATTGTGTGAGAACAATTATGAATCTTTTTTCCCACAGTACCAAATTGAATGGTCTACTCTTTATCATACTAACCCATCTCACGAAGTTCCATTATGTTTTGTGTGATTGAAGTTTTCATATTTTGGGTGAGATATCGATATAAGGAGAATAAGGAGTGGAAAGACCCTAAGATTGGGGCTGCCCAAGCCACCCAAAGGTAATATTCAAGGAAGACTCAAGTCTCTAAGCTTGGGGATACCCCGGAAGGCATACCCTCTTTCATCTTCAAAACTATTAGTATACCTTACTCCGAGCTATATTTTTATTCATCACATGATATGTGTTTTTCTTGGAGCGTTTTTTCAATTTTACTTGCTGTTTGAATAAAATCATTGGGTCTGAAATATTTAATGAAAAATAATCCTCCCATTGCCAGTTAATTATTTGACTACTCAGTGTTCTTCACTTATATCTTTTTGGAGTAGTTTGTCATTTACTCACGTGCTTCACGTATATCCTATGCGTAAATGGTTGAATGAATTGAATATAATAGATCTGAATTTATATATGTTTCATATGCTTATACCATGGGGAGTAATGACTTCACACATAATAAGTATAGGTGGTAAATTTATTGGAAGTTGGCAAACACAGAATTGGTCATTCAAAAAATTCATGAAAAAATATTAAAGGAAGAGAGATTTCACATATAAATATACTATCTTGGACATCTTTTGTAATTGTGAGCACTCATTAAAATATGACATGCTAAAAAGTTGATGTTGGACAAGGAAGATAACTTAATGGGTTATGTTTTCCTATATCGGAAACGTTATATTGTCTTGGATCATCCAACATGTTGAGCTTGCCTTTTCCTCTCATGCTAGCCAAATTCTTTGCACCAAATAGAAATTCTACTTGTGCTTCCAAACATCCCTTAAACCAGTTTTGCCATGAGAGTGCACCATACCTACTTATGGATTTAGTAAGATCCTTCAAGTAAGTTGTCATCAGTGCATGCAATAAAAATTGCTCCTTAAATATGTATGATCTATTAGTGCGAAGAAAATAAGCTTTATACGACCTTGTGAGAGGGAAGAAATAAAAGCGACGGACTGCATAATAAAGGTCTTTATCACAAGCAGCAATATAAAGTGACGTTATTTTGCATTAAGATTTTGCACATCCAACCATAAAAGCGCATGACAACCTCTGCTTCCCTCTGTGAAGGGCCTATCTTTTACTTTTATCTTCTACCCTTATACGAGAGTCATGGTGATCATCACCTTTCCTTTTTACACTTTTTCCTTTGGCAAGGACTTTGTGTGGAGCGATTTAGATATATATATCCACATGGATGTAGGTTTTCATAAAGTATTATTGTTGACATTACCCTTGAGGTAAAAGGTTGGGAGGCGATACTATAAGCCCCTATCTTTCTCTATATCCGATTAAAACTTTGAACCCATAAATATCACATGAGTGTTAGCAATTGTGAAAGATTAAATGATAGTTGGGTATGTGGAGTTTGCTGAATCAGAGATCTTACATATACCATTCCCGAAAATAAGATGAATTGCAATTGTTTGATTACTAAGAGCATGGTTTGTTAGTTTTCAAGAAAGTTTATGATCTATACTTTAACATGTGAATAGCTTGTTACTTGATCACGAGAAGTTTTATGAGTTGAGCTACTGTTATGATATATAATGATGCTAGAAAAGGTGACTGAAACTATCATTGATCAAACTTAAGCACTTGCTAGCATTCACACTTCATAAATTATTTCTTTTATCACTTACCTACTCGAGGACGAGCAAGAATTAAGCTTGGGGATGCTGATATGTCTCCAACGTATCTATAATTTATGAAGTATTCATGCCATGTTTAGAATAGTTTTATATGATTTTGGTATGATTTGATTAGAACTAACCCGGACTGACGCCGTTTTCAGCAGAACTACCATGGTGTTGTTTTTGTGCAGAAATAAAAGTTCTCGAAATGCGCTAAAAATCAACAGAGATTTTTTTGGAAAATAGAAAAAAATAGTGGAACGAAAATCTATTGGAGGGGAGTCCTGAGGGCACCACGAGGGTGGAGGGCGCTCCAACCCCCCTGGGGCGTGCCCCCCTGCCACGTGGACTCTCTGTGGGGCCCCCTAACTTGTTCTCGACGCCAACCTCTCCTATAAATCCCCAAACCTCCAGAAAATAACCTAGATCAGAAGTTCCATCGCCGCAAGCCTCTGTAGCCAGAAGAAATAAATCTAGGCCCTCTCTGGCACCTTGCCGGAGGGTCCATCATCACTAGAGGCCATGGAGAAGGATCTCGGAGGGTCCTGCATCGCCATGGAGGCCAAGGACCAGAGGGAGAACCTCTCCCCATCAAGAGGGGGAGGACATGGAGGAGGAAGCACAAGGGGAAGAGCCTCTCCTCCTCTCTCTCGGTGGCGCTGGAGTGCCATCGGGAGGGGAATCATCTCCGCGGTGATCGTCTTCATCAACATCACCATCCTCATCTGTTTTCCGTGGTCCACTCTCCTGCACCCCGCTGTAATCCCTACTTGAACATGGTGCTTTATGCCACATATTTTGATCCAATGATGTGTTTCCATCCTATGCTATTTTGAGTAGATATATTTTGTCTTTGGGTTCATTGAAGATCTAGATTGGTATGAGTTCTATGTTTTATTTTGGTGCTATCCTATTGTGCCCTCCGTGTCGCGCAAGCGTGAGGGATTCCCGCTGTAGGGTGTTGCAATACGTTCATGATTCTCTTATAGTGGGTTTCTTGAATGACAGAAGCATAAACCCGAGTAAGGGGGTTGTTGCGTATGGGATAAAGGGGACTTGATATGTTAATGCTATGGTTGGGTTTTACCTTAATTATCTTTAGTAGTTGCGGATGCTTGCTAGAGTTCCAATCATAAGTGCATATGATCCAAGAAGAGAAAATATGTTAGCTTATGCCTCTCCCTCATATGAAATTGCAATAGTGATTACCGGTCTTGTTAACAATTGCCTAGGATAATTCTGCACACCGACCTATCATTATTCCACACTCACTAGTAATATATTATAGCTTTATGATAACAACAGCTACTTTTATATGTTAGCTCTCAGATATCATGCAAAGTTATCCTCTTCATACCCACAACATAGTTTTATTTCTCGTTTCTAGTTGGAAGTAAACGTTTGGTGTACGTAGAGTCGTGTCAATGGCAAATAGGACTTGAGAGAATATTGATCTTACCTTTAGCTACTTGTGGGTTTGACACTCCATACTTATCACTTCCACCTTTGGGAATTGCTACGATGATTCCCTGCACATGGGGATTATCAGTGGGCCGCTGGTGAGAGCCACCTAATGGACACTTTCTTCGCTGTCCGCTAGCTAACGGCAAAGAATCTTTGCCGTCCTCTGGAAGATGGCAAATTAAGCAACCAAACTAACGTCTGTTAGCTAGGCTCTTTGCCTTCTGCTAGCGGATGGCAAAGAGATGTGCCCTATAAAATAAAACGCCCTCGCCTTACCCCTCTCTCTCCACCTCTCTCTCCCTCCCCTCACCCCAACCCCGCGCCGCCGCCCCGCCCCGGCCGCCCCGCCACGCGGCGTGTCCCCGGGCCGCCTCGTCTCCCCGGCCACCCTGCCCCGCCGCCTCGGGCCGCTCCACCCCCCGGCACCGACCCGACCGCCCCGGCCCACTTCGCCGCCCTGCCGCGCCGGGCCGCTCCGCCCAGCCGCGCCGCCCCGGCCTCCCTGCCCCGTCCGCGCAGGCCTGGGTCACCCTGCCGCCCCAGCCGCCCCGCCCCTCCGCGTTGGCCCACCCCCCACCTCGCCTCGCCGCACTGCTTCGCCTCCCTGCCGCCCCGCCTCGCCACCCCCGACCACTGCAACTTGAGACTTTTTTTTCTTCTGTTTTTTAGATTTAGTTTAATTAGGTTTCGTATAATTTAGTTTAGGTTTTGTTTAGTTTAGTTTAGTTTAGGTTAAGTTTCTAGTTTAGTTTAGGTTTAGTTTAGTTAGTTTAGTTTATGTTTTGTTTAGGTTCAGATTAGTTAAGTTTAGATTAAGTTTCTGGTTTATTTTGAACATGTGAAATTTGATGTTATTTTTTTAGTTAAAGCATTTATTCCCGCATCGACGTCGACGATGCCTATCCCGCATCCTCGTCATCGACTCGACGGAGGAGGCCTTCTCGATCAGAGGGCCCATGTCCGAGACTGGGCTCCGCCGGGCTGGTACTAGGAGGTTCTACCTTCCGGGGGGGGCGCAGCTTGGTGAGGAGCCAGCCCGTAGTTGACCCGAATCTTGTTTGGTGGTGGTCACGTGGGCCAGTGATGGTGCCGAGGCTTTCGGACACCGTGGAGGTGGTACCTCACCATGTCAGCGAGGAGGACGAGCACGTCCATCGCTACATGGTTGTGTTGCAGGGCAGGTTCACAATACGTGGTAGGTTCTTCTGGGACCTCACTGGAGCTATGATCCTGTGATGGTACCTTCTCTTTGGGTGTCCACCACCCGCGCCGATACCCATCGTTCGCTATGGTTCTAGCTGTATTAGCGATGCTATATGTATGATACTATTCGAGATATATTAGTGATAATATTCGACAATGTACGGACGTAAGAGATGATGCAGTTTTCTTATTGAATGTATGCTAAATTAGTGTACCCGGGGACGAGCGGGTTAGGGGGTTCCTCGGTGTCGATGGTACCCTAAATAGCAAGTATCGTCAGTGTGAGATACATGTGGCCGTCGGTGTCGAATACTACATCCACATTCCACAAGTGACACCGGGGTCCTGCGTCCGCAGCAACAGTTCTCGGCGTCGATGGCGGTCGAACACCATCGCGAATTTGTCTGGCAGCCTTTGAGATGACGATGGAAAGCTAAGTGTTGAAACTTGAAACACGCAACCTGACTCAACTCGGTTTGGTTGTTTGAACTTTCAAAACTTAGCTTTAATCCTCATTGCAAAGGCCGCCATTCAAATTTGCTAAGGTGTTCGACCGTCATCGTCCACCAGAACTATTGTTGCGGGACACCGGGTGCCGGGGTCACTTGTGGGACGTGGATCTAGTGTTCAACGCTAAGCGCCTCATGTATCTTGCACTGATTATACTTGCTATTTAGGGTTCTATTGAGGCTGATGAACCCCTAACCCGCTCGTCCTGTTGTAAATATTTAGTTAGGTTAATAGAACAATATTGCTATGAAACTCATCTTTCAATTTAAATGTGTAGTTTTTTCATCACTACGCGGGTCTAGTGTTTGACGAGCTCCGCCCCTGCGTTCGTGGGTTAGCACAAATGACATCTCCTCCCCCCCTTGATTTGCTCTGTGTCTTCGTGTCGATGAAACTTCCTAGCTATAGGTGTCTTCAATCATCAGTATGCGTGACCACTATGCATCTCCTGTTCGAAAGGGTTACATCTATAAATATCCATGCATTTGCATATTTATAACGATGATTCTGTAGAATTGTCCAATATTATCCATGGACAGCCTGAGTATGTGTAGATTGGGTTCATTTTCCCATATTCTCTTCTCCTAATCCGATGCAGAATTTCATCAGTGCCTCCCTATTGTTCTCCGGGTACACATCCTCTCTACTTATTACCGAGACGTGTATTAGGAGAACAGCGGGGACGTGCTACCAAAATTTTGCGTCAGATCCGGAGCAGAGCATGGGAAAACGAACCCAATCTACACATACTCGAGTGGGATTAGGACCTATCTTTACCTATTAGCATCTAGGTTGCATGGACATAATAAAAGTGACAAACTCCATTAACTGATTAATATATACATGCTGATATATATATATATATATATATATATATTCTTATGTGTCCAGTAGCTAGGCAAGATGAGTCATCGTGCGTGGATGTACACTGGTCACACTAGTCAGAAAAACATGACAACTGAATGGTTAACAAAAACCAAGGGGTTTCTGATAACGGCATTTGCAAATGGCCAGAGGACAACCTGGTGCCCCTGTGCAGGGTGCAACAATTGGCACAAGAGGACTGAGGCTGAAATGGGCAAACACTTGTAGAAGAGGGGCTTTACGCCAGATTATACGGTGTGAACATTTCATGATGAGTCTGGCCAACGCGCCAGAGCTGAGGTGCTTTGTCGTCGCATCGATGAGCATGGTGCCGGGATGCAAGACATGATGCAAGACTTTGATGATGCTCGGGACTCGGACGATGAGATGGAGGAATCTGCAAAGGCCTTCAATGAAATGTTGGAGTCTTCAAAATGTCCTCTCCACGAGCACACTGAGCTTTGTCAGATGGATTCCATCTCACAAATAATGGCTCTGAAGGCTCAATTGAACTTGGGCAGAGAATGCTACAACACGATGATGACAGTATTTGGACATTTTCTACCCAAAGGCCACGTATGACCTGCAAACCTGTACCAGTCAGAAAAAATCATGTGTGCTCTTAATATGCCCTATGAGAAGATACATGCCTGTGAGACTGGATGTGCCTTACTTAGGCTTCAGTATGCGGACTTGAACTATTTTCCCATTTGCAAGTCATACAGGTATGTTGTGGTAGACAACAGTATGGGTGAGAAGATGTAGACCAAAATCCCCATTTATGTTCTTGGTATATGCCAATCGTACCAAGACTTCAACGTCTTTTCATGCTCGAAGAGACGGCAAGACATATGACATGGCACAAAACAGGCAAAAGTACCCAACTAGATGCAGATGGGAAGCTGATGATGGTTCACACATCAGACGGTGAAGCATGGAAGCGCTTCGATGCATTACATGATGACAAAGCGGCAGATCCGAGGCATCCTCGAGTCGCCATCAACACAGATGGGTTCACTGTGTTTGGTATGACGGCAACCCAATACAATTGTTGGCCCAAATTTGTCATTCCACTCAATCTCCCCCCGGACAGATTATGCAAAGAAAGAACTGCTGGGGAACGTAGTAATTTCAAAAAAAATCCTACGCACACGCAAGGATCATGGTGATGCATAGCAACGAGAGGGGAGAGTGTTGTCCACGTACCCTCATAGACCGTAAGCGGAAGCGTTAGAACAACGCAGTTCATGTAGTCGTACGTGTTCATGATCTGACCGATCCAAGTACCGAACGTACGGCACCTCCGAGTTCAGCACACGTTCAGCTCGATGACGATCCAGCAGGGTGTCGGGGATGAGTTCTGTTAGCACAATGGCGTGGTGACGATGATGATGTTCTACTGACGCAGGGCTTCGCCTAAGCACCGCAACGATATGACCGAGGTGAAATATGGTGGAGGGGGGCACCGCACACGGCTAAGGAATGATCACAAAGATCAACTTGTGTGTCTAGAGGTGCCCCCCTTCCCCCGTATATAAAGGAGCAAGGGGGGAGGCCGGCCGGCCCTAGGGGGCGCGCCAAGGAGGGGGGAGTCCTCCTCCTAGTGGGAGTAGGACTCCTGTTTCCTAGTCCAACTAGGAAGGGGGAAGGAAAGAGAGGGAGAGGGAGAGGGAAAGAGGGGCCGCGCCCCCTCCCCTATTCCAATTCGGACTCCTCATGGGAGGGGGCGCGCCACCTCCTGGGCTGCTGCCCTCTCTCTCCCCTCAGGCCCACTAAGGACTAGTACTTCCCCGGGGGGGGGGGGGAGGGTGGTCCGGTAACCCCTCCGGCACTCTGGTTTTCTTCGAAATCACCCAGAACACTTCCAGTGTCCGAATATAGTCGGCCAATATATCAATCTTTATGTCTCGACCATTTTGAGACTCCTCGTCATGTCCGTGGTCACATCCGGGACTCCGAACAACCTTAGGTACATCAAAACTTTTAAACTCATAATAAAACTG
Source organism: Triticum aestivum (assembly GCF_018294505.1). Lineage (NCBI taxonomy): Eukaryota > Viridiplantae > Streptophyta > Magnoliopsida > Poales > Poaceae > Triticum > Triticum aestivum. The sequence goes on along the minus strand of NC_057804.1, from coordinate 280,404,947 downwards.
TCATCATAACGTTAAGCATGCGGACCCTACGGGTTCGAGAACTATGTAGACATGACCTAGAACTGTTCACGGACACTAACCAATAGCGGAACCTGGATGCTCATATTGGCTCCTACATATTCTACGAAGATCTTTATCGGTCAAACCACATAACAACATACATTGTTCCCTTTTTCATCAGTATGTTACTTGCCCGAGATTCGATTGTCAGTATCCAATACCTAGTTCAATCTTGTTACCGGCAAGTCTCTTTACTCGTTACATAATGCATAATTCCATACCCAACTCATTGGCCATGTTGCTTGCAAGGCTTATAGTTATGTGCATTACCGAGAGGGCCCAGAGATACCTCTCCGACAATCGGAGTGACAAAACCTAATCTCGAAATACGCCAACTCAACATGTACCATTGGAGACACCTGTAGAGCTCCTTTATAATCACCCAGTTACGTTGTGACGTTTGGTAGCACACAAAGTGTTCCTCCGGTAAACAGGAGTTGCATAATCTCATAGTTGTAGGAACTTTGTATAAGTCATGAAGAAAGCAATAGCAACATACTAAATGATCAAATGCTAAGCTAACGGAATGGGTCAGGTCAATCACATCATTCTCCTAATGATGTGATCTCATTAATCAAATGAAAACACATGTCTATGGCTAGGAAACATAACCATCTTTGATTAATGAGCTAGTCAAGTAGAGGCATAGTAGTGACATTAAGTTTGTCTATGTATTCACACATATATCATGTTTCCGGTTAATACAATTCTAGCATGAATAATAAACATTTATCATGATATGAGGAAATAAATAATAACTTTATTATTGCCTCTAGGGCATATTTCCTTCAGCCTCCCACTTGCACTAGAGTCAATAATCTAGATTACACGGTAATGATTCTAACACCCATGGAGTCTTGGTGCTGATCATGTTTTGCTCGTGGAAGAGGCTTAGTCAACGGGTCTGCAACATTCAGATCCGTATGTATCTTGCAAATCTCTATGTCTGCCACCTGGACTTGGTCCCGGATGGAATTGAAGCGTCTCTTGATGTGCTTGGTCCTCTTGTGAAATTTGGATTCCTTTGCCAAGGAAATTGCACCAGTATTGTCACAGAAGATCTTCATTGGTCCCGATGCACTAGGTATGAAACCTAGATCGGAAATGAACTCCTTCATCCAGACTCCTTCATTTGCTGTTTCCGAAGCAGCTATGTACTCTGCTTCGCATGTAGATCCCGCCACGATGCTTTTTTTAGAACTGCACCAACTTACAGCTCCACCGTTTAATAAAAACACGTATCCGGTTTGCGATTTAGAATCGTCCGGATCAGTGTCAAAGCTTGCATCGACGTAACCATTTACAACTAGCTCTTTGTCACCTCCATAAACGAGAAACATATCCTTAGTCCTTTTCAGGTATTTCAGGATGTTCTTGACCGATGTCCAGTGATCCACTCCTCGATTACTTTGGTACCTACCTGCCAAGCTTATTGCTAAGCATACGTCAGGTCTGGTACACAGCATTGCATACATGACAGAGCCTATGGCTGAAGCATAGGGAACATCTTTCATTTTCTCTCTATCTTCTGCTATGGTCGGGCACTGAGTCTGACTCAACTTCACACCTTGTAATACAGGCAAGAACCCTTTCTTTGCCTGATCCATTTTGAACTTTTTCAAAACTTTATCAAGGTATGTGCTTTGTGAAAGTCCAATTAAGCATCTTGATCTATCTCTATAGATCTTGATACCCAATATGTAAGTAGCTTCACCGAGGTCTTTCATTGAAAAGCTTTAATTCAAGTATCCCTTTATGCTATCCAGAAATTCTATATCATTTCCAATTAATAATATGTCATCTACATATAATATGAGAAATGCTACAAAGCTCCCACTCACTTTCTTGTAAATACAGGCTTCTCCAAAAGTCTGTATAAAACCATATGCTTTGATCAGACTATCAAAACGTTTATTCCAACTCCGAGATGCTTGCACCAGTCCATAAATGGATCGCTGGAGCTTGCACACTTTGTTAGCACCTTTTGGATCGACAAAACCTTCCGGTTGCATCATATACAACTCTTCTTCTAGAAATCCATTCAGGAATATAGTTTTTACATCCATTTGCCATATTTCATAATCATAAAATGCGGCAATTGCTAACATGATTCGGACAGACTTAAGCATCGCTACGTGTGAGAAAGTCTCATCATAGTCAACCCCTTGAACTTGTCGAAAACCTTTCGCAACAAGTCGAGCTTTATAGATAGTTACATTACCATCAGAGTCAGTCTTCTTCTTCAAGATCCATTTATTCACTATGGCTTGCCGATCATCGGGCAAGTCAACCAAAGTCCATACTTTGTTCTCATACATGGATCCCATCTCAGATTTCATGGCCTCAAGCCATTTTGCGGAACCTGGGCTCATCATTGCTTCCTCATGGTTCGTAAGTTCGCCATGGTCAAGTAACATGGCTTCCAGAATAGGATTACCGCACCACTCTGGTGCGGATCTTACTCTGGTAGACCTACGAGGTTTGGTAGTAACTTGATCTGAAGTTTCATGATCAATATCATTAGCTTCCTCACTGATTGGTGTAGTTGTCACAGGAACCGGTTCTTGTGATGAACTACTTTCCAATAAGGGAGCAGGTACAGTTACCTCATCAAGTTCTACTTTCCTCCCACTCACTTCTTTCTAGAGAAACTCCTTCTCCAGAAAGGATCCGAATTTAGCAATGAAATTTTTTCCCTCGGATCTGTGATAGAAGGTGTACCCAATAGTCTCTTTTGGGTATCCTATGAAGACACATTTCTCTGATTTGGGTTCGAGCTTATCTGGTTGAAGTTTCTTCACATAAGCATTGCAGCCCCAAACTTTAAGAAACGACAACTTTGGTTTCTTGCCAAACCATAGTTCATAAGGCGTCGTCTCAACGGATTTTGATGGTGCCCTATTTAACGTGAATGCGGCCGTCTCTAAAGCATAACCCCAAAATGATAGCAGTAAATCAGTAAGAGTCATCATAGATCGCACCATATCTAGTAAAGTACGATTACAACCTTCGGACACACCATTTCGTTGTGGCGTTCCGGGTGGCGTGAGTTGTGAAACTATTCCACATTGTTTCAAATGTAGACCAAACTCGTAACTCAAATATTCTCCTCCACGATCATATCGTAGAAATTTTATTTTCTTGATACGATGATTTTCCACTTCACTCTGAAATTCTTTGAACTTTTCAAATGTTTCAGACTTGTGTTTCATCAAGTAGATATACCCATATGTGCTCAAATCATCTGTGAAGGTGAGAAAATAACGATACCCGCTGCGAGCTTCAATATTCATTGGAACACATACATCAGTATGTATGATTTCCAATAAATCAGTTGCTCGCTCCATAGTTCCGGAGAACAGCGTTTTAGTCATCTTGTCCATGAGGCACGGTTCGCAAGTACCAAGTGATTCATAATCAAGTGATTCCAAAAGTCCATCAGTATGGAGTTTCTTCATGCGCTTTACACCGATATGACCTAAACGGTAGTGCCACAAATAAGTTGCACTATCATTATCAACTCTGCATCTTTTGGCTTCAACATTATGAATATGTGTATCACTACTATCGATATTCAATAAAAATAGACCACTCTTCAAGGGTGCATGAGCATAAAAGATATTACTCATATAAATAGAACAACCATTATTCTCTGATTTAAATGAATAACCGTCTCTCATCAAACAAGATCTAGATATAATGTTCATGCTCAACACTGGCACCAAATAACAATTATTTAGGTCTAAAACTAATCCCGATGGTAGATGTAGAGGTAGCGTGCCGACCGCAATCACATCGACTTTGGAACCATTTCCCACGCGCATCGTCACCTCGTCCTTAGCTAATCTTCCCTTAATCCGTAGTCCTTGTTTCGAGTTGCAAATATTAGCAACAGAACCAGTATCAAATACCCAGGTACTACTGCGAGCATTAGTAAGGTACACATCAATAACATGTATATCACATATACCTTTGTTCACTTTGCCATCCTTCTTATCCGCCAAATACTTGGGGCAGTTCCGCTTCCAGTGTCCAGTTTGCTGCAGTAGAAGCACTCAGTCTCAGGCTTAGGTCCAGACTTGGGTTTCTTCTCTTGAGCAGCAACTTGTTTGCTGTTCTTCTTGAAGTTCCCCTTCTTCTTCCCTTTGCCCTTTTTCTTGAAACTGGTGGTCTTATTGACCATCAACACTTGATGCTCCTTCTTGATTTCTACCTCTGCAACTTTTAGCATTGCGAAGAGCTCGGGAATAGTCTTGTCCATCCCTTGCATATTATAGTTCATCACGAAGCTCTTGTAGCTTGGTGGCAGTGATTAAAAAAATCTGTCAATGACACTATCATCAGGAAGATTAACTCCCAGTTGAATCAAGTGATTATTATACCCAGACATTTTGAGTATATGTTCACTAACAAAACTATTCTCCTCCATCTTACAGCTAAAGAACTTATGGGAGACTTCATATCTCTCAATCTGGGCATTTGCTTGAAATATTAACTTCAACTCCTGGAACATCTCATATGCTCCATGACGTTCAAAACATCGTTGAAGACCCGGTTCCAAGCCGTAAAGCATGGCACACTGAACTATTGAGTAGTCATCAGCTTTGCTCTGCCAGACGTTCTTAATGTTGTCAGTTGCATCTGCAGCAGGCCTGGCACCCAGCGGTGCTTCCAGGACGTAATTCTTGTGTGCAGCATTGAGGATAATCCTCAGGTTACGGACCCAGTCTGTGTAATTGCTACCATCATCTTTCAACTTAGCTTTCTCAAGGAACGCATTAAAATTCAACAGAACAACAGCACGAGCCATCTATCTACAACAAACATAGACAAGCAAAATACTATCAGGTACTGAGTTCATGATAAATTTAAGTTCAATTAATCATATTACTTAAGAACTCCCACTTAGACAGACATCTCTCTAGTCATCTAAGTGATCACGTGATCCAAATCAACTAAACCATGTCCGATTATCACGTGAGATGGAGTAGTTTCAATGGTGAACATCACTATGTTGATCATATCTACTATATGATTCACGTTTGACCTTTCGGTCTCCGTGTTCCGAGGCCATATCTGTATATGCTAGGCTCGTCAAGTTTAACCTGAGTATTCCGCATGTGCAACTGTTTTGCACCCGTTGTATTTGAACGTAGAGCCTATCACACTCGATCATCACGTGGTGTCTCCGCACGAAGAACTTTCGCAACGGTGCATACTCAGGGAGAACTGTGACGCCCCCCGATTCAATCGTACACTAATCATGCACGCAAATGTGTACGATCAAGATCAGGGACTCACGGGAAGATATCACAACACAACTCTACAAATAAAATAAGTCATACAAGCATCATAATACAAGCCAGGGGCCTCGAGGGCTCGAATACAAGTGCTCGATCATAGACGAGTCAGCGGAAGCAACAATATCTGAGTACAGACATAAGTTAAACAAGTTTGCCTTAAGAAGGCTAGCACAAACTGGGATACAGATCGAAAGAGGCGCAGGCCTCCTGCCTGGGATCCTCCTAACTACTCCTGGTCGTCGTCAGCGGGCAGCACGTAGTAGTAGGCACCTCCGGTGTAGTAGGGGTCGTCGACGGTGGCGTCTGGCTCCTGGACTCCAGCATCTGGTTGCGACAACCAGAAAGAAAGGAAAGGGGGAAAAAGGGGGAGAAAGCAACCGTGAGTACTCATCCAAAGTACTCGCAAGCAAGGAACTACACTACATATGCATGGGTATATGTGTAGGGAGGCCATATCGGTGGACTGAACTGCAGAATGCCAGAATAAGAGGGGGATAGCTAATCCTGTCGAAGACTACGCTTCTGGTAGCCTCCGTCTTGCAGCATATAGAAGAGAGTAGATTGTAGTCCTCCAAGTAGCATCTCCAAGTAGCATCTCCAAGCAGCATCTCCAGCAGCATCTCCAGTAGCATCGTATAGCATAATCCTACCCGGCGATCCTTTCCTCGTCGCCCTGCGGAAAAGCGATCACCGGGTTGTCTGTGGAACTTGGAAGGGTGTGTTTTATTAAGTATCCGGTTCTAGTTGTCATAAGGTCAAGGTACAACTCCAAGTCGTCCTGTTACCGAAGATCACGGCTATTCGAATAGATTAAACTTCCCTGCAGGGGTGCACCACATAGCCCAACACGCTCGATCCCATTTGGCCGGACACACTTTCCTGGGTCATGCCCGGCCTCGGAAGATCAACACGTCGCAGCCCCACCTAGGCAAAACAGAGAGGCCAGCACGCCGGTCTAAACCTAAGCGCACAGGGGTCTGGGCCCATCGCCCATAGCACACCTGCACGTTGCGTACGCGGCCGAAAGCAGAACTAGCCCCCTTAATACAAGAGCAGGCTTACGTTCCAATTCGGTGCGCGCCGCTCCGTCGCTGATGTCTGAAGTGCTTCGGCTGATACCACGACGTCGGGATACCCATAACTACTCCCGCGTAGATGGTTAGTGCGTATAGGCTCGTAGCCGACTCAGATCAAATACCAAGATCTCGTTAAGCGTGTTAAGTATCCGCGAACGCCGAACAGGGCCAGGCCCACCTGTCTCCTAGGTGGTCTCAACCTGCCCTGTCGCTCCGCCATAAAGATCCACACAGAGGGCCGTCGGGACAAAGGTCCTTTCAGCCCCCAATCCGTGAATCACTCGCGGGTACTCTTCGAGCTGACCCGACTTTAGTCACCATCTGTATAGTATGTATGTATGTATAGTATATACCCGTGATCACCTCCCAGGTGATCACGGCCCGATAGTATAGCAAGGCAGACTGACAAGAATGTAGGGCCAATGATGATAAACTAGCATCCTATACTAAGCATTTAGGATTGCAGGTAAGGTATCAACAGGTGTAGCAACAATGTCAGGCTATGCATCAGAATAGGATCAACAGAAAGCAGTAACATGCTACACTACTCTAATGCAAGCAGTATAGAGTAGAATAGGTGATATCTGGTGATCAAGGGGGGGGGGGCTTGCCTGGTTGCTCTGGCAAGAGAGAGGGGTCGTCAACTCCGTAGTCGAACTGGGCAGCAGCAGCATCGGTCTCGTAGTCTACCGGAGAGAAGAGGGGGAAGAAACAATGAATACCAAGTAAACAGATGCATATCGATGCATGACATGTCAAGAAGCGATTCTAGGCGTGCCCTAACGTGGTATAAGGTGGTACTGGTCAAGGGGGAATCATCCGGGAAAGTATTCCCGGTGTTTCGTGTTTTCGGGCAGAGGAGCCGGAGGGGGAAAGTTGTGGGTTCGATAGGTTAGGGGGGTGTGGTGGACGAACGGACTGCGTATCCGGGTTCGTCACGTCGTTCTGAGCAACTTTCATGTAGAAAGTGTTTTCATCTGAGCTACGGTTTATTTTATATGATTTTCTAAAGTTTTAAATCATTTTTAGAATTTATTTAATTAATTTAATTCAACATTATCCAGAATAGTGCATGCTGACGTCAACATGACGTCAGAATGACGTCAGCAGTCAACAGAGGTGTTGACTGGGTCAATCTGACGGTGGGTCCCACTGGTCATACCCTGCTAACTAATCAACCAATTTAATTAGTTTAACTAACAGGTTAGTTAGGGTGGTTTAATAATTATGTTAATTAAACAGGATTAATTAAGTTAATTAATTAATATTTATATTATTTTTACTTTTATTTTCTCTTTCTTTTTTTATAATCGTTCTGGGCACGGGGCCCGTTTGTCATAGGCCCAGGGGGCATAACGGGCGCCGGGTGCGGGGCAGAGCCCGAGCGGGTCGGGCGCGTGGAGCCGGCGCAGCCCGGTTGGCCCCGGGCACCGGCCAGGACGGAGGAGAGCGCCGGCCAGGGAGAGTGCCGTCGTGGGCGAGGCCGGCCGAAAAGGGGGCCGCGGTGCGGGGAGGTGGCGGACGCCGGCGAAGGCAGCCGCACGGGGATGGGGTGCAGGGCCGGCTGCAGCCAGAGTCAGGCGCGGGCGGGGCGCGGCCGAGGACCGTAGTGAGCGCGCGCCGAGGAAGGCGGCAGTGCACGGGCGCACACGTTGGGCATGGTCGAGGCGCGAGCAACGGTGAGCACAACGCAGAGGGAGGAGGTCGGTGGGGTTCCTCACCCGCGTTGCAGGGGAGGCCCGATGCAGGGCGAACGCGACGGCGGGGAGCGGTGGAGTCGAGGAGGCGTTCTGGCGGGGTCCGACGATGGCGCGTGGCGATGCAGCGCCGGCGTCGAGCACGTCGGGTGGCGAGGAGGAGAAGAGGAGGCGGGCGGCGAAGCGGCGTTCCAGGCGGCGTAGGGCGTCGTGGGCGCGGTCGGCGCGGCAGGGGAGCCGTCGAGGGAGCGGGGACAGGGCGCGAGGACGAGGGCAGGGGCCGGCGAGGCGGCGTTCGACGGGGCCGGGGCAACTGCCCCGATCCAGATCCCATCGGGGGAGAGGGGGAGAGGCGTGGGGAATCGAGGGGAGGGGAGTGGACCAAGAGGGGGAGTGGGGTCTGTGTGCGGTAGTGGCTAGGGTTTGGGGAGTGGGGAGGGGTTATGTTGGGGGCGACTGGGCCGGCCTGGGGGCCCGATGGCCTGCTGGGCCGTGGCCCAGTTGGGGGTCTTTCTTTTTCTCGTTTGTTTTGTTAGGTTTTTTTTTATTCCTTTTATTTTATTTATTGTCTTTTACTGTTTTTCAAAAATGTTTAGCACCTAATTGATTTTTATAAAATATGGGAGCTAGCTCATAATTTGCAGTGCATTAGATCCTAGCACCGAAAACTAGTTTGGGTGAAATACTATTTCATATTAGATTTAGATTAATTAAAAGGTTATTAAATAATGTATTCAGCCACTGTTTGAGATTTTTTTTAAATGACTTATCACATTTCAATAATGTTGTTTACAATTTTATCCTAGCCTATGATTTATCTACTATTTATTGAACATTTTAGTTTTTAAGTTTGAAAACTTTTGTTGTTTGCCTTTAATTGAATTTTGAATTTGAATCGGCTTCTGAGCTAACGCGATTATCAACAGTAACGGAGGTGATGTGGCATCATTAGCAGAGGTTACTGTAGCTTGATTATCCGGGCGTCACAATTCTCCTCCACTACAAGAAATCTCGTCCCGAGATTTAAGAGGTAGTGAAAGGGGGGAAGGTTTGGTAACGAATCTATCGGGTCTTCTCATTCTGGCTTGCTCTTCTCAAAGAGACCGGTCCAGTACATTGATGTCTTCATTTCTCTGCTTCAGGTCATCATGATGTAGCACACATCCTTTCTTCGGGATCTTCATCGTACTTACGGAAAAGGATATGGGGAAGACTCGGGAAGGACGGTCCTCTACAAGGTTGCTTATCTGGTGGATAAAATCAGGGAAGGTGACGGGAAGTAACTCTCGAATTCAAACTTGAGAAAACTTCATGAGTTAGCAAGACGGTGCAATAAGATGTTTCGAGCATATAGGCAATCGTTCATTGCCTGAAACTGAGTGTGAGAGGGGTTTAGAGTAACGAGAATAAGTATCGTATTTGATACCATAATGGATGATTACTCAGAAGGTGGCTCGTGAATTACTTATGAGGCCTCGCATGAGGAATAACTTTGGAAACAGGGGGGTACCGGAGAGTCAGGTTTCGATCCTGTGGAACTGTGGGTTATGGGCCCACCATGTGGGTTAAAGACAGAAATAGTGGTGTCATGTTGCACGGTTATGATAACCATGCTGGTCAGATCATAACCTGTCGGTTATGTCGGCAACAGCGTCAGTACCAAGGGCGGGGGACGAAGAGAACCATTTTCCTGCTCGTTGAACGAGGCGGACCAATAGGCAAGGTTCTCGTCCATCGGTGGTTACCGGAATGTCATCAACAAAGCAACAGGGTCTTATTGACAGAGCCGTACACTGAGGTGCTTAACATAAGGAGGGAATCTATACTGCTTAGATCATAATGATCACAATAAAGGTTAACCCAACAATGGAAAGGAAAATATGATTATCAAATTAACAAAACAATGGAAAGGAAAATGTGTTTTAAACACATATTTCAGGGGTATATCCTTCCCAAGGGCAAGCAAAGCATGATATCCATGACGGGATATAACGTAGAAAACCATTTAGGTAAGGGGGAGGAATCTCATGATATTACCCATACAACGGTATTAGGATAAATGCTAAAGAAAATTTAGCATTGTGCTTCAAATGCTCTTATTGAAAATTGGATTACCACAGACATACTTCGAGGTAGCACTGACATGGTCATTCAAGCAGGTTAAGGCTTTGGAAACAAAAAGGGTCCATCAGGAAGAACTTATAGAATAAGTCTTACAATTTCCTCATGGGTGAATGGATAACCTTGCTGAAAAGGAATCTATAATGATAGGTCCTCCAGCCGGGGGGGGGGTGCTAGGCATGACATCATGTTACCGGGTCATCAAAGGATCAACATCATAACTCTTGGAAAGTTGTCCCAACCATCATATCCGACCAAGATTCAGATCCGATTGGTGTCATGATACCTCAGACTCAGGATGTCCGAGAAGGAAAGCTGCGGCACCTATCAACGAAATGACATTGTAAGATTCTCGGGAAATGAACTATGAAGTGATTTCCGTTATCAAGAGTTCATCATTAACCCAAGGAGAGGACAAGGAGGTGTCTGGTGAACTCAACGGCAATTCACCGAGATTCCCAAAAGATGGATGTCCACAATTAAGTGAACAAGGAGATAACATTTGTCAGATCAAAGATATAAGGAAGTATGCTCGAGGAAAACATACACAATTAAACATTGGTTGAAAGGTGCGCCCGAAATATGGGTTGGGTTGCACGACCAATGTCAGAATGGCGATGCAATAACCAATAGCCTAAGAATGAACTTTCGACCATTAACTTCAAAGAGATAGGGTTGCTAGAAGGAAAGAATCCAAACAACATCGTTCACTTGTTGGAATTAACACGGGGACCAAGAAAGAATGGTGATGGTGAGAAGTATTTCTATGTCAAGAATTCTCAAGAGGTGGAACAAATCTCAGAACATTCTTGACATAAAGGATGGTATACTCCAGGTAAAGAAGAACAATTGCTGGATAGCAAGGAACTCAAGGTATAACACCAAACATGAAACAAGCTTGTGTTGGTGGGAAGGCAATAAAGTGGTCGATGATAATACAATTCATCGAGGGCAAGGATGGTATGTCTCATCATTAATTCACTTGATATCCTGGAAGAGCATCAGAATGTAGATGGTGATCATGACACATTTGTCGAGAGATTCCACGAAGATGTAATCGATCCGCGATCACATCAGTCAAAAGAATGATGAAGCAAGAGGTTATTGGAACCATAGGTACAACACAAACCTGAAATCAAGATTGTTGTTCAAGGCGAACTGATATGACGAGGAAGATCGACGTAACCTTAGCTCATTGTCAAAAGTTGTGCTCCGGGATAAGGACCAGGTAGCACAGTTAAAATTTAGCATGGTAATGATATAACCGATCAGGCTAGGAATGACATGATCCGGTACAAACTCGTACATAAAGAATATTAGTAAGAGTTGTTAAACCGTAATGCGGACTCGTTTAGTTATCGGTGTCTTTGAGTGTTTAATAACTCAGAGCCCAATGAAAAATTTGTAATCAATGAGTATGTAGTACTTGATGAAGAACTCATAGGAAGTTATGCAGTTCCATGATAATCTCGAGATACCAGGGGGTAATACTCGACACAAGATCAAAGTAAAGGTTGTACCGGGGTATTGATCCACAGAAGACAAGTGCTTACACTTGCATCGAAAATGGTATTTAAAGGAGAACATGGTCGGAACCACGATTCTAAAGGCCATACCCCAGATACAAGATGAACTTATATCAAGGGAATAATTAATTTTAAAAGAAGCTTCGATGAGAAGATGTACATCGGGTCCATGGGCATGAACACAAAGTTCAAGGTCGACTCCCACTTCTCCAATGCATACCCTTTCATTCACTTCTCGCTTTCGATGAAGTTATAGCGTTGAAATTTTTATCTGGCCAAATACCAGAAGAGTACGACTCGTGAAAACTTTCGAGTTCACACATATTAAGGAAGGCACAGGTTCAACCCATCGGGGCACCTTAGAATCATATACCAGAATCTTTAGAAGTAATTAACTTAAGCTCGAAGGCAGAGCATGGTTGAGAAGCAGACGATACAATTTACCAAAGGCATTATGTATCCGAGAAAAGGCTCACAAGTTTATTGACTACGAAGGGCGTTGTCAGATAAAATCCAACAAAGGATCTGGTGGTCCACAAAGGATCTGACGTGAGCATCGATACTCAACTAGAGGAAGCAGATTATAGAAACAACTGACTAACTCAATTGTCAAATGCAAAGGAATTATGATTTCCAAATCAAGGGATCGGAAGCAATGCTCTGATTAGGCGTGGATAAGTTGAATAGTCTTAGGGTACAATCAAAGACGATTGGATTGGTCGAGAACCAATTCCAGTTAAAAGGATGGCAGCTCAGCCGGAAAATTAATTTATAAGGATCAATGATGATTGCGTGTATTCGCAAACATATTGAGTCAACGGACTCAAAATGATAATGGCAAGGAATGTCATTAAGACTACGAGACTTATGGGATTATCCATAATGCAAGCAAGCAAGAATTTCAAGAGCCAAAGGCTCTAGAGGATTTTCGGAAGATCGAATATTATTTTGAAGACTTTTGTTGAAACACATGAACAACTGGGGATAAGCGGATACTCGACAAGTGCGAGAATTATCCATAGGGGTATTCAGGTGACAAGGAATTGCAAGACAGTAGGCACAAGATATTCTCGGATCAATAGAGAGAATTTCGGGGTATCTTGTAATAACAAGATCAACTGGGAATAAAAGTAAGAACGTCAAGTGTATGTATTTATCCATAGGGATATTTCGATGGTAGGGAATTGCAAAAGCAACGGACACAAAGTCTCAAAAGAGTTTCGGCGAGTAACTTCGAAATCTTCTGGTGCAGTCGGCGATCACCTGGACTGAACGGGCTCTCCGGGAGAAAGTATTTTCGAGAACCTAAAGTCAGATTTTAGTAGAAATCGTTTAACCCGAGTAGAAGAGAGTTCAGAGTCCCAGAGTAAAGGTCGAGGAGTAAAAGATCCTACTACCACCCAATGGCGACGTGGGCCCATGGGCCGCACAGCCATGTTAGTAAAAGTTTTGTAAAGTCTAGACTCGACTTCGGCCAAGGAGTTGGAAGGGGGATTCCTACAGGCAGTCGGCTCTGATACCAACTTGTGACGCCCCCGATTCAATCGTACACTAATCATGCACGCAAATGTGTACGATCAAGATCAGGGACTCACGGGAAGATATCACAACACAACTCTACAAATAAAATAAGTCATACAAGCATCATAATACAAGCCAGGGGCCTCGAGGGCTCGAATACAAGTGCTCGATCATAGACGAGTCAGCGGAAGCAACAATATCTGAGTACAGACATAAGTTAAACAAGTTGCCATAAGATGGCTAGCACAAACTGGGATACAGATCGAAAGAGGCGCAGGCCTCCTGCCTGGGATCCTCCTAACTACTCCTGGTCGTCGTCAGCGGGCAGCACGTAGTAGTAGGCACCTCCGGTGTAGTAGGGGTCGTCGTCGACGGTGGCGTCTGGCTCCTGGACTCCAGCATCTGGTTGCGACAACCAGAAAGAAAGGAAAGGGGAAAAAGGGGGAGAAAGCAACCGTGAGTACTCATCCAAAGTACTCGCAAGCAAGGAACTACACTACATATGCATGGGTATATGTGTAAGGAGGCCATATCGGTGGACTGAACTGCAGAATGCCAGAATAAGAGGGGGATAGCTAATCCTGTCGAAGACTACGCTTCTGGTAGCCTCCGTCTTGCAGCATATAGAAGAGAGTAGATTGTAGTCCTCCAAGTAGCATCTCCAAGTAGCATCTCCAAGGCATAGCATAAACCTACCCGGCGATCCTCTCCTCGTCGCCCTGTAGAAAAGTGATCACCGGGTTGTCTGTGGAACTTGGAAGGGTGTGTTTTATTAAGTGTCCGGTTCTAGTTGTCATAAGGTCAAGGTACAACTCCAAGTCGTCCTGTTACCGAAGATCACGGCTATTCGAATAGATTAACTTCCCTGCAGGGGTGCACCACATAGCCCAACACGCTCGATCCCATTTGGCCGGACACACTTTCCTGGGTCATGCCCGGCCTCGGAAGATCAACACGTCGCAGCCCCACCTAGGCACAACAGAGAGGCCAGCACGCCGGTCTAAACCTAAGCGCACAGGGGTCTGGGCCCATCGCCCATAGCACACCTGCACGTTGCGAGGGCGGCCGAAAGCAGACCTAGCCTAGTGGCGTTCCAGTCCAATTCGGCGCGCGCCGCTCCGTCGCTGACGTCTGAAGTGCTTCGGCTGATACCACGACGTCGGGATACCCATAACTACTCCCACGTAGATGGTTAGTGCGTATAGGCTCGTAGCCAGACTCAGATCAAATACCAAGATCTCGTTAAGCGTGTTAAGTGTCCGCGAACGCCGAACAGGGCCAGGCCCACCCGTCTCCTAGGTGGTCTCAACCTGCCCTGTCGCTCCGCCACAAGTAACAGTCGAGGGCCGTCGGGAACCCAGGCCCACCTCTACCGGGATGGAGCCACCTGTCCTTTCAGCCCCCCTCGTCAGAATCACTTGCGGGTACTCAATGAGCTGACCCGACTTTAGCCACCATCTGTATAGTATGTATGTATGTATAGTATATACCCGTGATCACCTCCCAAGTGATCACGGCCCGATAGTATAGCAAGGCAGACTGACAAGAATGTAGGGCCAATGATGATAAACTAGCATCCTATACTAAGCATTTAGGATTGCAGGTAAGGTATCAACAGATGTAGCGACAATGTCAGGCTATGCATCAGAATAGGATTAACGAAAAGCAGTAACATGCTACACTACTCTAATGCAAGCAGTATAGAATAGAATAGGCGATATCTGGTGATCAAAGGGGGGGCTTGCCTGGTTGCTCAGACAAGGAGGGGTCGTCAACAACGTAGTCGATCGGGGCACCCAGCAGCGGCGCCGGTCTCGTAGTCTACCGGAGAGAAGAGGGGGAAGAAATAATGAATACAGAGCAAACAAAGCATCACAAAATATAACAAGGCAATACGCGGTGTTCGGTGTGCCCTAACGCGGTAGTAGGTGATACCGGCGAAGGGGGGAAAACATCCGGGGAAGTATTCCCGGTGTTTCGTGTTTTCGGGCAGAGGAGCCGGAGGGGGAAAGTTGCGGGTTCGATAGGTTAGAGGGGTGTGGCGGACGAACGGACTGCGTACCCGGAATCATCTCGTCGTTCTGAGCAACTTTCATGTTGAAAATATTTTAATCCGAGTTACGGATTAAAAGATATGATTTTTAAAAGATTTTAACAATTTTTGGAATTTAATTATTTATTTAATTAATTCGAAAAATGTATTTATGACGTCAGCATGATGTCATGCTGACGTCAGCAGTCAACAGGGGTTGACTGAGTCAACCCTGACAGGTGGGTCCCGTTCGTCATTGACTGTTTAGTCTAATTAATGTTTAGCTAATCTAATTACCGTTTAATTAAACTAATTAGTTAATTAGGTTAATCTAATTATAATTAATTAACTTAATTAATTCCTTAATTAATTAATTAATTTAATTATTAATTATTTATTTAATATTTTTTTTTTGGTTCCTCTTTTTTTTATAAACCGTTCTGGGGTCGGGCCCCACATGTCTGTGGCCCATAGGGGCATAACGGGTGCCGGGTGCGGGGCAGAGCCCGAGCGGGTCGGGCGCGTGGAGCCGGCGCAGCCCGGTTGGCCCCGGGCACCGGCCAGGACGGAGGAGAGCGCCGGCCAGGGAGAGTGCCGTCGTGGGCGAGGCCGGCCGAAAAGGGGCCGCGGTGCGGGGGAGGTGGCGGACGCCGGCGAAGGCAGCCGCATGGGGATGGGGTGCAGGGCCGGCTGCAGCCAGAGTCAGGCGCGGGCGGGGCGCGGCCGAGGACCGTAGTGAGCGCGCGCCGAGGAAGGCGGCAGTGCATGGGCGCACACGTTGGGCATGGTCGAGGCGCGAGCAACGGTGAGCACAACGCAGAGGGAGGAGGTCGGTGGGGTTCCTCACCCGCGTTGCAGGGGAGGCCCGATGCAGGGCGAACGCGACGGCGGGGAGCGGTGGAGTCGAGGAGGCGTTCCGGCGGGGTCCGACGATGGCGCGTGGCGATGCAGCGCCGGCGTCGAGCACGTCGGGTGGCGAGGAGGAGAAGAGGAGGCGGGCGGCGAAGCGGCGTTCCAGGCGGCGTAGGGCGTCGTGGGCGCGGTCGGCGCGGCAGGGGAGCCGTCGAGGGAGCGGGGACAGGGCGCGAGGACGAGGGCAGGGGCCGGCGAGGCGGCGTTCGACGGGGCCGGGGCAACTGCCCCGATCCAGATCCCATCGGGGGAGAGGGGGAGAGGCGTGGGGAATCGAGGGGAGGGGAGTGGACCAAGAGGGGGAGTGGGGTCTGTGTGCGGTAGTGGCTAGGGTTTGGGGAGTGGGGAGGGGTTATGTTGGGGGCGACTGGGCCGGCCTGGGGGCCCGATGGCCTGCTGGGCCGTGGCCCAGTTGGGGGTCTTTCTTTTTCTCGTTTGTTTTGTTAGGTTTGTTTTTTTATTCCTTTTATTTTATTTATTGTCTTTTACTGTTTTTCAAAAATGTTTAGCACCTAATTGATTTTTATAAAATATGGGAGCTAGCTCATAATTTGCAGTGCATTAGATCCTAGCACCGAAAACTAGTTTGGGTGAAATACTATTTCATATTAGATTTAGATTAATTAAAAGGTTATTAAATAATGTATTCAGCCACTGTTTGAGATTTTTTTTAAATGACTTATCACATTTCAATAATGTTGTTTACAATTTTATCCTAGCCTATGATTTATCTACTATTTATTGAACATTTTAGTTTTTAAGTTTGAAAACTTTTGTTGTTTGCCTTTAATTGAATTTTGAATTTGAATCGGCTTCTGAACTAGCGCGATTATCAACAGTAACGGAGGTGATGTGGCATCATTAGCAGAGGTTACTGTAGCTTGATTATCCGGGCGTCACAAGAACACTTCTTGATAATTTAGTGAGAGATCATCTTAAAATGCTACCGTCAATCAAAGAAAGATAATATGCATATAGGATAAAAATCACATGCAATCAATATAAGTGATATGATATGGTCATCATCATCTTGTGCTAGTGATCTCCATCTCTGAAGCACCGTCATGATCACCATCGTCACCGGCGCAACACCTAGATCTCCATCGTAGCATCGTTGTCGTTACACCATCTATTGCTTCTACGACTATCACTACCGCTTAGTGATAAAGTAAAGCAATTACAGGGCGTTTGCATTTCATACAATAAAGTGAACCATATGGCTCCTGCCAGTTGCCGATAACTTCAGTTACAAAACATGATCATCTCATACAATAAAATATAGCATCACGTCTTGACCATATCACATCACAACATGCCCTGCAAAAGCAAGTTAGACGTCCTCTACTTTGTTGTTGCAAATTTTACGTGGCTGCTACGGGCCGAGCAAGAACCGTTCTTACCTACGCATCAAAACCACAACGATAGTTCGTCGAGTTAGTGCTGTTTTAACCTTCGCAAGGACCGGGCGTAGCAACACTCGGTTCAACTAAAGTGAGAGAGACAGACACCCGCCACTCACCTTTAAGCACGAGTGCTTGTAACGGTGAAACCAGTCTCGCGTAAGCATACGCGTAATGTCGTTCCGGGCCGCTTCATCTCACAATACCGGTGAACCAAAGTATGACATGCTTGTAACCAGTATGATTTGTATAGCCGACAACTCACTTGTGTTCTACTAATGCATATGACATCTACGCATAAAACCAGGCTCGGATGCCACTGTTGGGGAACGTAGTAATTTCAAAAAACTTCCTACGCACGCACAACGATCATGGTGATGCATAGCAACGAGAGGGGAGAGTGTTGTCCACATACCCTCGTAGACCGTAAGCGGAAGCGTTAGAACAACACGGTTGATGTAGTCGTACGTCTTCACGATCCGACTGATCCAAGTACCGAACGTACGGCACCTCTGAGTTCAGCACACGTTCAGCTCTATGACGATCCCCGGACTCCGATCCAGCAGGGTGTCGGGGATGAGTTCCGTCAGCATGACGGCGTGGTGACAATGATGATGTTCTACCGACGCAGGGCTTCGCCTAAGCACCGCAACAATATGACCGAGGTGGAATATGGTGGATGGGGGCACCGCACATGGCTAAGGAACGATCACGAAGATCAACTTGTGTGTCTAGAGGTACCCCCCTACCCCCGTATATAAAGGAGCAACGGGGGAGGCCGGCCGGCCCTAGGGGGCGCGCCAAGGAGGGGGGAGTCCTCCTCCTAGTGGGAGTAGGACTCTTGTTTCCTAGTCCAACTAGGAAGGGGGAAGGAAAGAGAGGGAGAGGGAGAGGGAAAGAGGGGCCGCGCCCCCTCCCCTAGTCCAATTTGGACTCCTCATGGGAGGGGGCGCGCCACCTCCTAGGATGCTACCTTCTCTCTCACCTCAGGCCCACTAAGGCCTAGTACTTCCCCGGGGGGTTCCGGTAACCCCTTCGACACTCCGGTTTTCTCCGAAATCACCCGGAACACTTCCGGTGTCCAAATATTGTCGTCTAATATATCAATCTTTATGTCGTGACCAATTCGAGACTCCTCGTCATGTCCGTGATCACAGCCGGGACTCCGAACAATATTCGGTACATCAAAACTTATAAACTCATAATAAAACTGTCATCGTAATGTTAAGCGTGCGGACCCTACAGGTTCGAGAACTATGTAGACATGACCTAGAACTATTCACGGTCAATAACCAATAGCGGAACCTGGATGCTCATATTGGCTCCTACAAATTATACGAAGATCTTTATCGGTCAAACCGCATAATATCATACGTTGTTCCCTTTGTCATCGGTATGTTACTTGCCCGAGATTCGATCGTCGGTATCCAATACCTAGTTCAATCTCGTTACCGGCAAGTCTCTTTACTCGTTACGTAATGCATAATTCCATAACCAACTCATTGGCCACATTGCTTGCAAGGCTTATAGTGATGTGCATTACCGAGAGGGCCCAGAGATACCTCTCCGACAATCGGAGTGACAAAACCTAATCTCGAAATACACCAACTCAACATGTACCATTGGAGACACCTGTAGAGCTCCTTTATAATCACCCAGTTACATTGTTACATTTGGTAGCACACAAAGTGTTCCTCGGTAAACGTGAGTTGCATAATCTCATAGTTGTAGGAACTTTGTATAAGTCATGAAGAAAGCAATAGCAACATACTAAACGATCAAATGCTAAGCTAACGGAATGGGTCAGGTCAATCACATCATTCTCCTAATGATGTGATCTCATTAATCAAATGACAACACATGTCTATGGCTAGGAAACATAACCATCTTTGATTAATGAGCTAGTTAAGTACATGCATACTAGTGATATTAAGTTTGTCTATGTATTCACACATGTATCATGTTTCCGCTTAATACAATTCTTGCATGAATAATAAGCATTTATCATGATATGAGGAAATAAATAATAACTTTATTATTGCCTCTAGGGAATATTTCCTTCAAGAACATTTTCCTGACATCGATAATTCCAGGGTCGAACTATCCGGGGAACAATATGAATGTGTACATGCAGCCGCTGAAGGACGAATTGCAAGAAGCCTGGGATTATGGGTTCAACACATATGACGCCTTTAGCAAAAAGAACTTCATAATGTGTCGTGAAATTGTCACGGCAGATGTCCTAGTGTGAGGACTTAGTCATGAGGCCAACGCATCTATGTAGTAGCTTGAGAGGGGTTGATCGGGATGAGAGACGCAACACACAAGACAAAGATTTAGACACCTTCGGGCCCCGGGAAACATCATCCGGTAACAACCCTACATGCTGTTTGAGGCTAGATCTCATTATCATCACGAGGGAGTCGCCGTAAACCGGCTCTCCTCTAGTTGTATCTAGCCCTAGAGATTGTTCCTTGCTTGTCCCTCTTGGGGTTCCCTGCCCCTCCTTATATAAGTTGAAGTGGCGGGTTACATGACTAGTCCTAGTAGGATTAGGATTACTCTATTACAAGTGGAGTCCTAGTCTTGCTTCTTTTGTAAGGGAATATTCCTTATGCTTTCCTCTTATACCGCCCCACCATAACATGAGCCGACCTTCTAGGCCTTGGGCCTAGTCCTCTATATGACCCACCATCGGGGCCATTGGGTGAGTCGCTGGGCTCGTGAGTTCGTCAGACCAGTGAATCGCCAAGTGTCAGCCGAGTCTCTAGTTAGCCGCCAAGTCTGGCCGGTTCATATTTCTAGCCAGGTCATACCGCGGGGTATATCCCCGACATTAGCCCCCAGTTTAATTTGGATTTATCCATGTTAAACTGATCCTATAACATAAACACAAGAACAAACTTGATAGGTTGTGCTCCGGGTTAAATATTTTCCTGAACCGGCACCTGATCATCTTTAATTCCTTGTCATTTCCTCCTGGATGCATATTTAAGATCTTATAGAAAATCTCCTTTAATAGATATGTCCAAACCTTGCCCATGCAAAAAAATCCAGGCACTTCTTTTAAAAAATCCGGGTCAATAGGCCAGCTTCATAACCAATTTGCTGACATTGACTCTTGTAGAGAAATATTATAAGAAATAATCCATTTGAGTCGGCCTTCAATGCTCTAACTTGACAAAAATATTGGTCTTGAAATATTCAACTGATATTCAGCTAGCTTAAATATGTAGATCTTGCCGATTTATGATTGCCAAAATTGCCGGGTTGTAAATAAATGATGTCGGGTCATGATTGTTGCACACACCGGGTTAATCTGGTCTGCTCCAAACTGAGAATTTGAAGATTTTTCCCCCTTATATGCATATCACCTGTAGCCCCCAAGTGTCGGGTTGTCATGCTTGCAACAACCTGGGACTTGTAATTGCCTGATGCTCATGAAAACTTCAACCAGTGTAGCCCCCAAGGGCCGGGTCATTATGCAATAATGAGCAGGGACATTGTAGATATAACCATGTAAACTTGAACAACAACGTGTAGCCCCCAAGGGCCGGCTCAGTAAGATAATACTGAGCTGGGACTTTGTATATAATTTATTGATAATAACATCATATAATATAATCTCCACCACGGGGCTTGAACCCACGTCCACAAGGTTAAGAGCTTTGTACTCTACCAACTGAGTAGTGGACCATTCAATATAATGGATCAATGCTTGTGTACCTTGAATTTTTGACAGGAGCAAATTGTAGCCCCCAAGGGCCGGCTCATTACAATGTGATGAGTCGGGTCTTCAATAAGTTGAGCAAAAAATGACTTTGCATTATCCCCCAAGTGCCATGGTGCATGCTGGCAGTGACATGGGACTTGCATATTTGATATGATGTCAATCTGAATAATGTAGCCCCCAAGTGTCGGGTCATAAGCCTGTAGCGACTCGGGACTATTCCTTCCATCGTAGAATAAATCATATCCATTGATAAAATAATAGTCGTTGACCTATTGCGACTTTGAATACCTTATTTGTTGACAAGTAAATCCGGAGTTTAAATACCCGACGGCTCATGGCCGATGGCGATTTAATACGCCTCCATTGTAAGCCAGAATTTTTATAACCCGGCAGCTTATAACCTTTGAGAAAATCCAGAACGGATAATCATTTTGAGGCATTAATTTTAATGATGGGCTTGAACTTAAGCATTTATATAAGTCATGGTTCTACAAATCCTACAGAGTTTAAACAACATATGCCCTGGCGACTTAACATCAAAAGCCAGGGTGGGTAACAATCCAAACATAGTTTAGTCTTGATGCAATTATGGAAAAGACTATGATTAAGGCTATTCAGGCCTAAACATACTGGCGACTTAACGTCAAAAGCCAGGGCGGGTCATCCAACCTCGCATATTTATATAATTAGGAAAACATACCTGTAGAATTGGCTCATACTGTCGGCTTATATCGCCGTATCCAAAATAGACTGGTGACTTAAAGTCCATAGCCAGGGCCGGTTTAAACATAATCATGTATAAACAATATCATACCTATGATATTGAATTGTATGCCCGTTTATGTGACCTGTGCAGTAAGGGTGATAACCCAATCCTTAGAAGCTACTCACTTCCAAATGTATGATGTTTGTCGTATGCTGGTGACTTATCATCCAAACCAAGCCAGGTTAAATTTAAACTACACTTATACTTAGATCTGAACAAAAAAGTCCCAAGACAAAATCAAAGATGTTTTAAAAACTTAAGCCAAATAGAAAGAAAAATCGAGGCTTCTGATTCGAATACGATTAGTAAACCGTTCCAAAGGGGTAAAGCTAGGATTCGAATAAGATCATGTAGGCCCCAGTGGTTTTGCCAATGCGTCGATCAAGAGGTTACCGACAACTATGTTCTCTTTGGTTCGAATATGACCTATGTTTGAACAGGAAACCCCCAAATGACCTTGAGAGTTTTTTAACGACTCTGATTCAAATACGATCAAAGTCGGACCCAAAAGGGGTTAAGCTATGATTCGAATACGATCAAGAAGCCTCCTAGTGGGTTTGGCATTGTGCCGATCAAGAGGGTACCGACAGCTATGTTCTCTTTGGTTCGAATACGACCTATGTTTGAACAGGAAGCCCCCAAATGACTTGAAGCAGGGTACCTATGTTTGAGATGTTCTTTGCAACAGACTCTCTTTGGTGCCGTTAATTTTTCCTGAGAACTCGAGCTTTGCGAGAGATTGATTTTTAAACCGGATATTGAGAGATTCAAAGTTTTGTAGGAGAGAGATGTCTCTTGAGCCGGATTTTAAACCGGAATCTTTATTTTAAGCTACAAATTTTCTGACAGACTTTAGACTCGCAACATTTACTGAGCCATGTCCATGTAGCCCCCGACTTAAGGCGACTCAAAAGGTTGGCTTGAGATTCTTCATATTTGACCGTGATATAGACCGGTTTGAGTCCTGCATGGGAGAACTTGCAAGCCAAAGTAATTGCTTGTAAAGAAAGCAATATGTAATATAAAAATATACCATATGGATTTCACCGGATATGCTGAGCCAGAAATTATACATCGCGGAGTTGATGATCACCACGGTGAAGCTGAAATCAATCACGGACGGGCGAGTCAATTGCGGACCCGGTAAGCCGCGTGGACGGGGGAGTCGTCCGCGGGGGCGGATGGGTAAGTTGTCCGTCACATTGTAAGCCGCGCAAATGTGTGAGCCGGCCGCAAGGGTGGACGGGCAAGTCGTTTGTGGCGTTGTAACGCGGCGCTGATGGGCGAGTCGGCTGGCGTGTTGATGTTGACCGGACCGCAGGGGTGGCGGCTTACGCGTGTCCGTGAAGTTGCGCAACACAGACGAACACCAACAAAAATGATGTTGGCGCATGCTCCATATCCGTGGTATATCAACACTTTTGTAATGAATAATTTACCTACGTATAACAACACTATAGGGCAGAGTGGTTGTTTTCACAAAAAATTAACAAGTAATGATAAAAAGTAAACTGGACGAATATCACCTGATATATTCGGACGATATATGATCCTTTGTTATAATGCACTCGGTGAAAATGCACTAGTACTTGAAATATCCATCACCTTTCGTCAAACACAGGCCCCGATAATTTTGTCTGGTACCCTGGCACCCTCTTTGTTTAGCAGCCCTGGAAAGATGTGATGGGCACATACTCCGTTCAACGCGACAGAAGCGGCTCAGGCAAACCGGCGACTCCATACGGCCCCGGCGGCTCAACACGGCAGGGGCGGCTCAGTGCGGCGCAGTGTGGATCAAAAGTTTAGTAAATATCTGATGTGGCCGTAGCACGGTGGCCCCTTTCTTTTTGTATACGACAACAAAACAATTGCAGCACCATGCCCCCCTTTCTTCAGGAAGCAAGTAACAGGGTAGCACGTAGGGGCGCCACGGCGATCAGGGCCGTCCGCGCACGCCAGAGCCGACCCGGCAGGTGGGGGAGAGGCTGCAACGGTGTCCAGCACTGGCGATTCATAGGCGGACGCTGCAACGCAACCCTACGGAGGTGACAGCGCATGGACGGGCGGCTCAGGCAAAAGTAGCTTCACGATGGCGATGATTTGATGCAGCGGCGATGTTGATATGCTAATTTTTAATATTCAGAGACGTATGATGCCTTGATCCATACGTGGATTCATAGTACTAGCACTGTTTTGGGAACGAGCTAGCGCTTCTTCATGTGGACTTTTCCCTTGACCCTGTCAAAACTGTGGACCGATTGGACTTGATGTTTTGACGTGATGGAAAAAGCAGCACTTTCACTCCATGTAGTATGTACGCTGTGCAAAAGCATGCAAGTATTTTTTTTGTACGTTGCTCCATCCAAAACCGCCAACGCATATGTACTGATGGTGTAGTTAACCCTTGTTCTATTCCTCCCGGCACGTTGAAATTGACAGGGACCACTAGAGCGGCGAGCGCCACACGCATCCGTCGAGCAACGACTTGTAGTCGAACAATTAGACTACCTTCGACATGTTGATATAAGCCGGACAGAGGGATGGCGGGCACATTCGTTCCTGGGTCTTGTGCTGCAGACGGATGTTAGTGCGAGCCTCGGCGGGCCGGCATACACCGTGACACCCAGATAGCAGGGTGGATCACCGGCTTGATATGTGACAAACTCCAAACTTTTGTCATGACCAGACAATGGAAGTTATCAGTCAATCGATTTATGTATAGAGAACAGTACAATCCAGGTAGTTTTCCTCATGTGCACGTATCAATCATAGATGAAAAAATAATCTTATCGTATAGATGGCTTCATGAGCCGGAGTACTAATTGGAGTAGTACGTGTTGAGTACTATCGATTCCTTCATACGTATAGTGGTACTTATGGATTGATTTGCAGGCCTCGGTCTCCACACCTTGGAGTAGTAGTGGCAGATTGGACTTGATCCTCTGGTAACAGCTGATGTGGACGTGAAAAGCAATCACAATCAGACTCGTCCACAAAAACTGAAACGGCGGTTTCGGCGGAATATTGCAATACACTGTTTGATCCGATGGAAACTCTTGTTGGTCTCTACCACGATGAACTCTGCGTCACATGTGCTGTTACCCCGAGCTTTTTTCTAATTTTTGAGCGACGGACTCGGAGTTGATGTAGATCCTCTGCACTGCCTCTTCTTCATCCGGAACATTGCGAGCTCCGCGATCCCTAGGAGAGATCCCTCCAAGAACTCAACACCACCGTGCGCGAGCCCCATGGTGGGCGCCAACTGTCGTAGAATTTTCACGGCAGATGTCCTAGTGTGAGGACTTAGTCATGAGGCCAACGCATCTATGTAGTAGCTTGAGAGGGGTTGATCGGGACGAGAGACGCAACACACAAGACAAAGATTTAGACACCTTCGGGCCCCGGGAAACATCATCCGGTAACAACCCTACATGCTGTTTGATGCTAGATCTCATTATCATCACGAGGGAGTCGCCGTAAACCGGCTCTCCTCTAGTTGTATCTAGCCCTAGAGATTGTTTTCTTGCTTGTCCCTCTTGGGGTGCCCTGCCCCTCCTTATATAAGTTGAAGGGGCGGGTTACATGACTAGTCCTAGTAGGATTAGGATTACTCTATTACAAGTGGAGACCTAGTCTTGATTCTTTTGTAAGGGAATATTCCTTATGCTTTCCTCTTAAACCAGCCCACCATAACATGAGCCAGCCTTCTAGGCCTTGGGCCTAGTCCTCTATATGACCCGCCATCGGGGCCATTGGGTGAGTCGTCGGGCTCGTGAGTTCGTCACACCAGTGAATCGCCAAGTGTTAGCCGGGTCTCTAGTGAGCCGCCAAGTCTGGCTGGGTCATATTTCTGGTCGGGTCATACCGCGGGGTATATCCCCGACATAATGTGTGTGTGGTACATATACTCGACGCAGGACTTGCCAGCGTATGCGCTATCCGTTGGCTGGTGTGTGCATGGAAGGTTCCCGTGCCCCACACGCAACGGATCTCTTCAGTTTTCGTTGGCTTGAGGCCGGTTGCATGTTTTATTGCTTGGACATGCATACACTGTTCCTGCCTCCTCCCCGTAAGTTCAGGAAAGACAAGCAGAACTTCGTCAAAGGTAGAGTTGTGAAAGACTCTGCACCACCTCCGTTGACAGGCCAAGAGATACTGGATCAGTTAAATGCTCTCGAGCCAGATCCAGAGCTCCCAGGGTATTTCAAGGGGTATAATTCACAAGACGCTTGGACTCACAAGACATTCTTGTGGATTTACCTTACGTCAAAGACCTCCTTTGCCCACACAACAACGACGTGATGCACACTGAGAAAAATATCGCTGAGGCACTTTCTAGTACATTATTTGGCATAGATGGGAAGTCAAAGGATAATCCTAAGCCAAGAGTCGATCAGGAGGCGGTATGTCATAGATCGTTACAAAATATGCAACCACCGAAAGGAAAGAAGAACTGGACAAATCCAAAGGCATGGTTTAGTCTTGGAAGGCCAGCTATGAGGGAAATTATCTTGTGGGTGAAAATTCAGTTGATGTACCCCGATGGGTATGCAACGAATCTAAAGAGGGGTGCGAGTCTTGAAAAATTGAAGATATTTGGTCTCAAGAGTCATGATTGGCACCTATGGATTGAGCGGGTAATGCCGGTGATGTTGCGTGGATTCATACTAGAGGATGAATGGCTAGTACTGGCAGAGCTGAGCTATTTCGTCTGTGTTCTTTGTGATAAAGAACTATCGCTTGACCTAGTAGAAGAAATGGAAGAGTTGGCGCCGGAGTTGATCTGCAAGTTAGAGAAGATATTTCCGCTGGGCTTCTTTAATCTAATGCAACACTTGATTTTGCATCTCCAAACAAAGGCAAGATTGGCGGGGCCTGTGCAGAATCATTGGTGCTACGCAACTGAGAGGATGCAAAAGACGCTTCGATCAAAATGTAAAAAGAAACATATAATTGAAGCATCGATGGCTGAGGCATTCATTACTAAGGAGGCGGCAAACTTCGTGAAAGCACACTACGAAGCCAAAAATCGTCATTTGCATAATCTGAAGCCTCGGTACAATGCCGGCGACCCTAAAAAGGGTCGATCCAACCTCATCCTATTCGAAGGGGATCTGGCACCAACCGGTGCTTCTAATTCCTTAAAGTTGGATTTCGATGAATTTCAGACCATTTCGTTTTATATCTTCAACAACCTAACAGAAGTGCGGCCGTACATCGAGTAAGTTCTCGGTACATTGTTTCGCAACTTCTAGTTCCTTTGAATTGCTCTTATTCCCTGATAAATTTGATATAGTCGATATGCCGCCAAATTCTCGTATGGAACGGTGATCCAAAAGGATTCTGTCGAAGAGTATGAGCTTCTGGCAAAGCATGGAGGCGGCTATCCCAGTTTCATCTCTTGGTTCAAACAAACGGTAATTTCCATTAGACCATTACATTTCTTCATCTAATTTGTGGCTAATGCAACAATCCCTTTTGTATTAAACTTGTAGGCTATTTTAGAGGTTATGGACGCCGAATTGAGACAAGTCGCAAATGGTTTTGACTATAAGGACCGATCATTTGACAAATACGACATCAACGGGTATCGCTTTCGTACCTATGGCAAGGAGTTGTCTATGGCCGACTGAAAGTCTAAAAATTGTTGTGTCTCTGCTATCGGGGAAGGAGATACCAAGTATTATTGAAGAGTTCATTCAAATTATGAACTTCAATTCTATGGTGCAAACCCACCAAACATCGTAGACTTCAAATGTTATTGGTTCCAGCCGACGGACACTAGAAGGACTCATGAACATATAGGGCTAGTGGAAATCAATCAAAGCACCCATTTGGATGTTCTTGATGTCTATATT
The DNA here is from genome assembly GCF_018294505.1 of Triticum aestivum. Lineage (NCBI taxonomy): Eukaryota > Viridiplantae > Streptophyta > Magnoliopsida > Poales > Poaceae > Triticum > Triticum aestivum. The sequence goes on along the minus strand of NC_057804.1, from coordinate 280,376,942 downwards.
ATGGCTCAATAGGCAACGCAAGTTTTCTATCTACTGTGGGCCTGTCAAAGTGATCCTAATCTCAAAGGTTGGGATGTCGTTTATGAACTGTCGCCACGTGTTAGACCACCTCCCCCCAATGAAGATGATTATGAACCTCAGATTAACCCAGGATCATATGACGGAGAATTCTTGCAAGAAACACATCTTTCCAAAAAACTTTTCAAGAACCGCTCTACTTCATGCCAAAACATTAAAGTAGATAGCGACAGTGAACCCGACTTGACCCCTCAGCCGAAACAACAAGAGCCTCAACTAGAAGAGGTTAATGCTTGACAGATTATGTAGAGGTGGCCTTCCACATGATGATGCATTTATTAATGACGATGATGAGCACGTCATTACTGATAGTGATGATGATGATGCATTTATTGATCCCAAAGCATTTATTTTACCAGATTATTACTAGGTATTAAATTTTTTTGTTGCACTTGATTTATATAGTTACTTGTATAATTTCCCTACTTTGTATGATTGTTTGTTATACATAGTGCCATGGTCTTGATATCCGTCCGCTTTGGTCGTCGCCCGCTTTATGATTCTGAGGTGGTAAATCCTCTTATATAACTATCTGTTGCATTTCGCATTTATGAAAGTTATGGCCATCAAGTTGACATAGTGATATTTTAATCTAGGAGGTATGTGAACTGGAATTTGCAACCGACCCTCTTGTTGAGCAGTTAAATTTAGTTGAAAAAGAAAATTAGTATTTGAAAGAAAAATTAAAAGACATTGGAGTTGTATGTTGCTGATGTGGTCGATGATCACAAGATGAAGATGAATGCAATGCGCTTGAAGATGGATGCAATGCGCTTGAACGTTAAGAAGATTAGAAAATATGCCATTGATAATGAGGCTTGGTATCATTATGCCGTTGGATCAATTGTTACCTTAGTTGCAACCTTCATCACATTTGTTGTGATGAGGGTAAGTTTTCTCTAGTGTTTTGCTTAACAAATGCATAATTAGCTTACTTTCCTCCTAAATGGCATAACTACCTAAGTTAGACAAAATGAGCTATACTTAGCTTTCTTTCCTCAAATATGCCATGATAATCTTTGTTACCTCCAAAATGATATACACTTACTTTACTTTCCTCGAAAATGACATAATAGCCTTATGAAGCTCCGAAATGACCTATTTACCTAGCTTAGCTCTAAAATGACCTGCACTTTGCATTTTTACCTAGCTTAGAAATTAAATGGCATTTTTACCTACCTTAGTTAGAAGAAGAAGAAGATACAAAAGAGGAGAGGAGAAAAAGAAAGAGAAGAACAAAATCTTTTTATTCTTCTTCTTCCTTTTCTTCCTTTTCTTCTTCTTCTTCTTCTTCTTCTTCTTCTTCTTCTTCTTCTTCTTCTTCTTCTTCTTCTTCTTCTAGCTAGACTTCTTCTTCTTCTTCTTCAAACTTGCTTCTTTCCCAATTTGCAGATTTGCTTTAGATGAGGAAGCTTGCGTTGATGGAGTCTACTCTTATCTTTATGATTCCTTCTTGTTTTGATTTCCTTTAGATGAGGAAGCATACTACCTATATATGTATGTACGGATGAAACCATTGTATGCTTGTTGTTGGATATGTTGGATATGTATATGTGTTGGACGAAACCATTTGCTATGTAAATGTGTTGGATGATCATATCCATATGGCAGGGATATGATTTGGTATGTATATGTGTTGGTATGCTTGTCGAATTTTTTTCCGTATGTGTATATATATTATATATGTGAAATTCTAACAAATTGAATGAATTCAATACAAAACAGGAAAAAAATAGGGGCTATATAGACTCTTTGCCTTCTGCGGACGGACGACAAAGAGCTTTGACATCAGCCAGCAGGCGACAAACATGCCACATGTCAGCTACCTGTGCAACCTGGGTAGTAGGCTGGCTATTTTGTAGCTTTGTCGTCAACTGGAACGTTGAATATTTGCCGTCAGCCAGCTGACCGCAAATCTACCAAATAGGACAGCCCCACAGGCGCTGCCACGTGGCATGCTATGCCGTCCACTGGCAGACGGCAAACAATCAATATTCTTTGTCGTCCGCTAGTAGACCGCTAATATGCAAAGGTCTTTGCCATCCGCTAACCCCTTAACGAACCTAAGCTGACACATGTGCCGTCCAAGCTCTTTGCGTCGGCTGGCGGACGGCAAAGACCTTTTCATCTTTGTCGTCCGCGAACAGATGGAGAAGAAGTCTTTGTCGTATCCTGTTCAGTCGAACATGTTGTCGTCTGCTGGCTGACGACAATGGTCTTTCCGTCCGCCATGTGTGCCTTTTCCGTCAGCCATGGCGGACGGCAAAGTTCCTGATTCCTGTAGTGGGAGGGTGCTCCGGAGGGCCTGGGGGCTGCCCCGAGAAAGAATAAGCCATTGTTCTCTCAAGACCGGGCCGAGATAAAGCAAGTACCATCGTCAAGGGCGCAGAGTCAGGAGCCACCTTCACCATATGCGCCAGCCTCTGCCGAGACAAAGAGGAGGCGCTAGTCAGCTATCTCCGTGCAAACAAGGATGTATTTTCCTGGAAAGCAACAGACCTAGTAGGCGTTATTCGGGGGGTGATCGAACACCACCTCATGGTGTGCCCCCCCCACACACCTAGTGAAACAGAAGGCGTGGCAGCAAGCCTCGGAGAAGCAGTCGTTCATCATCCAGGAGACCCACAAGCTACAGGAGGCCGGTGTTATCTGGGAAGTGCAGCACCCGGAGTGGCTGGCAAACCCAGTCATCGTCCCCAAGAAGGGCGGGAATGAGCGGATGTGCGTGGACTTCACGAGCCTGAACAAAGCTTGCCCCCAAGATCCATTCCCTCTTCCTTGCATTGACCAGATCGTTGACTCCATGGCCGAGTGCGATCTGCTATGCATGCTGGACATCTTTTCGGGCAATCATCAAATCAAGATGGCGGTGGAAGATGTGGAGAAGACGGCCTTCCTGACCCCGTGTTGGGTGTATTACTACACCTGCATGCCATTTGGGCTGCACAATGCTGGAGCAACCTTCGAGCGATTGATGTACATCACTTTGGCAAGAAGCCCGGAAGAAACGCAGAGGCTTACGTCGATGATCTAGTGGTCAAATCCCGGGAGGCAAGAACCCTTGATGGAGATCTAGAGGAGACGTTTGCGAACCTGCGTGAGGTAAAGCTGCAGCTTAACCCTGAGAAGTGTGTATTGAGTGTGCCGTCAGGCAAGCTGTTGTGGTTCTTCATGTCACACAGAGGAATTGAGGCCATCTCAGAGAAGGTTAAGGCCATAGAAAGGATGCGCCTGCCTCAACTGTCAAGGAGATGCACAAGCTGCTAGGCTGTGTGACCTCACTTGAGCGCTTCATCTCCAAGCTAGGAGAGCGCGCCTCCCATTCTTCAAGCTGATGAAGAGGAAGGGCCCATTCGAATGGACTCCAGAAGCTGACCGGCTTTCCAAGACCACAAGAAGTATCTCGCCAGTTCACCGGTGATGGTGGCGCCTCATCCTCTCGAGCCCTTGGTCCTTTACCTGTTCGCCGTGCCTCACTCAGCTAGTTCGGTGCTAGTGGCGGTCCTTGAGGAGCATGCACCCAAGGTTGTGCAGCACGGAACCATGCACCCATACAAGACACCACGACCTCGGGACGGCGTGCCTGAGGCCGCGACCCAACTGTCAGGAGATGGGGTCCCCGAGGTCACGGCCCCTGAGGCTACAGTGGCCCCTCCTGAGGACAGGTTTCCTAAGGCTACATCACCCCAAGAGGAGCAAGACTCGGCGGACACCTCCTCCCAAGTCGAGCACCCCGTCTACTTCGTCAGCACCATACTGCGTGATGCGCGGGCACATTACCCCATGCCATAGAAGATCCTCCTTGCAATCCTCGTCTCTTCCAGGAAGTTGCGCCACTACTTCCAAGACCACCCTATCAAGGTCGTCTCAGCCTACCCTCTAGAGAGGTTGCTTCGAAGCCCCAGCGCCGTAGGAAGGGTTGCCGAATGGAACATTGAGTTGCAGGCGTTTTAGCTGGAGTTCAGCACCACCCGAGTCATCAAGGGTGCATCCCTCGCTAACTTTGTGGCTGAATGGACTGACGCACCAAGCCAAAAAGTGGGCGAGGACTGCTCCCTCGCCCCAGGAGATGAAGCACCTAATGGTTGGATCATGTAATTTGATGGTGCGTTCGCATGTCAAGCCGTGGGGGCTGGAGCCGTGCTCATCTCGCCCACCCAAGACAAGCTCTACTATCTCTTGTAGCTCTGCTTCCAGAGTGGTGAGAAGGTCTCCAACAACATCGCCGAGTTCGAGGTCCTGATCGCCGGGATCAAGGCCGCGGTTGCCCCGGGGGTCAGGTGTCTCACCATCAGGGGCGACTCCTAGCTCCTCATCAACTTCTCCAACAAAGAGTACACGCCGAAGGTTGAGCACATGGAGGCATACCTCAAGGAGGTACACAAAATTGAGAAGCAAATCTTAGGTTTGGAACTGCAGCACGTGTCGCGCAACACAAACAAGCAGGCGGACGACATCACCAAGAAGGTGTCCCGGCTCCTCCCATAGAAGCCCGGCATCTTCGAGGAGCGGCTCTTCAGGCCATCGACAGTTACCCCGTCACCGAGCCAGCACCGCCTCGGGAGGAACTAACTGCTGCACCCACCACGGGCGCCCCGGACTCTGGCTCAGCTTTAGGGGCCCTCCTGCTCCTCGCGCTTGATCCTCAGGAGGGGTGTTGGACCGAGGAATTCAAGGCGTACCTGCTTCAGGGAACCTTGCCAGAGAAGGAAGAGGATGCAGAGCAGGTGGCCCGCCAGGCCACCACATACTACATCCAGGATGGCGAGCTCTACCTAAGGCGCCTGAATGACGTCTCCATGTAGTGCATCTGCAAGGAGCAGGGGTGCGAGTTGCTGGCAGACATTCATGATGGGGACTGCGGTAATCACTCCTCATCGCGCACCCTCATGGGCAAGGCGTTCCGTAGTGGGTTTTACTGGCCCACGACACTCAATGACCCTGCTGAATTGGTAAGATCCTGTGAGGCCTGTCAATTCCATGCTAAGCAAATCCATCAGCCTGCTCAGGGCCTCCAGACCATCCTGCTCTCATGGCCATTCACGGTTTGGCGGTTAGACAACTTGGGCCCGTTTCCTCGAGCGCCCAGGGGCTATTGCTACCTCTAGATCGGCATCGACAAGTTCACCAAGTGGGCGGAGGTGGAAGCTGTACGCACCATCTCGGCCGACTCTGCAATCAAGTTCATCAAGGGCCTCGTAAGCCGCTTCGGGGTGGCCAACCGCATCATCACCGACAACGGCTCCTAGTTCATGAGCAACCCCTTTAAAACATATTGTGCTAACCTTGGAACGCAAATATGCTACACTTCGGTGGCGCACCCGCGGAGCAATGCCCAGGCCAAGCACGCCAAAGCAGAGGGCCTGACGGGCCTCCCGGCAAGAAGCTTCAAGAAAAATCTCAAGGCCTGTGGCAGAGGCTGGCTTGACGAGCTTCCGTCCATGTTGTGGTCCATCCGCACCACTGCGACCAAGCCTATAGGAGAGACCTCATTCTTCCTCGTCTACGAAGCCGAGGTGGTCCTCCGTCACGAGGTCAGGCCACTCCCTGCGAGTCCTGGTATTCGACGAGGCAGGTCAGGACACCGCACAGGAGATGGACCTCGTGAAGTGGGAGGAATGCTGTTGCCGGGCCTCGCTCCGAGTTGTGAGGTACCATCAGGCGCTACAGTGGTACCACTGCCGCAACATCCGTTCGAGGACCATCAAGGTGGATGACCTCGTCCTGAGGCGGGTGCTCTCAAGGGAAGGGCTTCACAAGTTCTACCCCATGTGGGAGGGCCCGTTCAGGATCGCCCGTGTCTCTAGGCCTGGCACCGCATGCCCGAAGACGCACGACGGTGTCCGCATAAAGAATGCGTGGAACATCCAGCACCTCCGGAAGTTCTACCCATAAAGAAGGCTCTGAGCCTGTGAGGTCTCCGCTCATGACCCTCTCGCGTAATAATGAGTGGGGTTGTACACGCCCCAAAGTCTCCTGAGCGTCACCCTTGGGCCTCACGGGAGCTCTCTCCCACTTCCTAGTTAGCTCCGTGCTGGTGAGAAGACTAGTATAGGTGCGAGACACGGCTGTTCTTTTGCTTGCTTTCTGTACCTGATTTGGAGTTCTTTCCATGCTGGTGGGAATCATTCTTCTTGCCTCGTTTGTTTCTCTCAGGCCCTGCCTTGGGAGACCTCAGGAGGAGTGGCAGTTGCCCATAGCTCCTCCTTGCGCTTCCCGTGCTTAGGGGCTGTGCAGGTGTGTGCGCTTCAGGCTTGCCCACGGGAACACCTCGCCAAAGTCTCTGTCCCTGGCCCTTTGGCATGTCTGTCCTTGCGCGACGCTCTCGGACGAGCTTGCAGGCACTGCACCCCCGAGCCCCCCTAGTCCCACAACTACGGGGCTCCCCTCCTGAAGCCTGGCGACCACAAGGGATTCCCTTGACATGGAGCACTCCCGCGGTGTCGAAGTTCATCACAGCAACTCTAACATAAGTTATCCCAACCACACTCAATAGCAACACAAGCATCAGGAGGAGGCATAGAAATAATAACATAACGGCGCACGCGACATAGTCCATTACATGACCCAGTAGGGCCTCCTACTTATTATTATTTTTGTAGCAAAATAAAAAACAACAAAGCAAAGGCAGGAGCACATCGATGATAGCTCCTGAGTCCCGGCTCTGGCAGCACACGAGCTCACTCAGAGCTCTCCTCCTGCTTCACCGGGGTGCAGCGGCGAAGCAGCGGCTCATCGGAGTCAGCGCGAGTCGAGCTTTCCATGGAGGAGGAGCCGTCGCTATTGGAAGCAGCACGACCATAGCCGAGGGCGAGGTCATCACCAGCAACAACGCCGCCCCTCCGCCCACCTTCATCATCACCATCATCGTTGTTGTTGCTCTCCTGGCAGCACCCTACGCGTAGGCAATCCTCCCCGAAGATCCTCACGTAGAGGGTCGCGACGCCTTCATACCTGAAGTGGAGGGTGCACCTCCTGCCACTACAAAAAAAGACACATCTTTGACATTTCGGGCCAAATGATTTTTTTCCTGTCATACTTATGACACTTCTATGACGATAATTATGACAAAACCTGGTATCATCATAGATGTGCTGGGCTCCTACTTCTATGACAAAAAATCATGACAGAAAATAGGCTTTTCATCCTGGGCGGGCCTGAGACGCACCTGCATGACATTCTTTGGGCAATCCATGACGGAAAAATCATGGTAGAAAGTGGGGATCTTCGGAGAGACTATCTTGCCAGCTCCACGCCTGCTCAATCGACACGTCATTGGATGTCTGTCATCTATGGGTTTCCTTGGTAGAAAGTGGCCACCATGTGGCGAATGGTTGCCACTTAATCACTCCACGGCTTGACACCGCACTAATCGATGACGTGGGTCGTGGTGGAGTAGTTGGTGACGGAATTTGGCCTCCGCGAGTCTCGGCAGGCCCTGCCGGGAAGCCTTGGTCATCTTCTTCTAAGGGTGGCCTCGCCACTTGCTAGGCTTGCCTGCCAGGCAAGGGAGGCCTCTTTTTCGATGATGTCTTGTTCTACTGGCCTGGTCTTGGTCTCTCTGATCTGCTTGTTGGTTCCTTGAGTCACTTGGTCTCATGTTCATCTTGGTCTGAGGCTTCAATCTTGATCTTGTGCCTCTGCACAGTTAGGACAATAGGCCTAGGGTCTGTTGCACCAACAGTGGAAGATTAGGGATGGAAAGGTAGCATGAATTTCGATCACGTTCCAATATGCTCTCGGCGCGCAAGTGCATGAAAACACCGGTGGCGCCCATATGTTGGCCTAAGAGTCCTCATTCTTTCTTTTTTTGAGAGCCCGACCTTTTTTAGGATCTTTTGAGAGCCTGGCCTGAGAGTCAAAATTGACCTGTTTGACATTGAGTTACTACTCGGCCCATATTCAACGACACCACATTGGCCCAAACAAGTGTACATCGTCGAAAATACACTGAGCTCAAATTATAACCTGAAAAAAGGAGATATACTCTGAACACTAGAGAATGCTGATACCCACTGAGGGAGTCCTGGACTAGGGGGTGTCCGGATAGCCGAACTATCATCATCGGCCGGACTCCAAGACTATGAAGATACAAGATTGAAGACTTCGTCCCGTGTCTGGATGGGACTTTCCTTGGCGTGGAAGGCAAGCTTGGCGATACGGATATGTAGATCTCCTACCATTGTAACCGACTCTATGTAACCCTAGCCCTCTCCGGTGTCTATATAAACCGGATGGCTTTAGTCCGTAGGACGAACAACAATCATACCATAGGCTAGCTTCTAGGGTTTAGCCTCCTTGATCTCGTGGTGGATCTACTCTTGTAACACACATCATCAATATTAATCAAGCAGGACGTAGGGTTTTACCTCCATTAAGAGGGCCCAAACCTGGGTAAAACATCGTGTCCCTTGTCTCCTGTTACCATCCGCCTAGACGCACAGTTCGGGACCCCCTACCCGAGATCCACCGGTTTTGACACCGACATTGGTGCTTTCATTGAGAGTTCCTCTGTTTCGTCACCGATAGGCTCGATGGCTTCTTCGATCATCAACAACGACGTAGTCCAGGGTGAGACCTTCCTTCCTGGACAGATCTTCGTATTCGGCGACTTTGCACTGCGGGCCAATTCACTTGGCCATCTGGAGCAGATCGAAAGCTACGCCCCTGGCCGTCAGGTCAGATTTGGAAGTTTGAACTTCACGGCTGACATCTGCGGGGACTTGATCTTCGATGGATTCGAGCCACAGCCAAGCGCGCCGCACTGTCACAACGGGTATGATTTAGCTCTGCAGCCGGACAGTACCCTGGAGGCCGCACTCGAGCCCACTCCGATCTTCAATTCGGAGCCGGCTGCGCAGATCGAGGACGGATGGCTAGACACCGCCTCGGGGGCTGCAACCTCTACGATGATAGAGCCGAACACTGACCTTGTCCCTCATGAAGCTCGTGACTCCGAGGTGCCGGACTCCGAACCTCCCGCGCCCCCTCCAATCGAATCCGATTGGGCGCCGGTCATGGAGTTCACCGCTGCGGACATCTTTCAACACTCAACTTTCGGCGACATCTTGAGTTCGCTTAAGTATCTCTCGTTATCAGGAGAGTCATGGCCGGACTACGGTCAGGATGGTTGGGATGCGGACGATGAAAAGCCCACCCACCACCCACTTAGTAGCCACTGTCGATGATCTAACCGACATGCCAGACTACGACTCCGAAGACATCGACGGTATGGACGACAATGCCGGAGACGACCAAGAACCAGCGCCTACCGGGCACTGGAAAGCCACCTCATCATATGACATATACATGGTGGATATCCCAAAGGATGGGAATGGCAAAGGAACAGCGGAGGATGACCCCTCCAAGAAACAGCCCAAGCGTCAACGTCAGCGGCGCCGCTCTAAATCCCGCCACAGCAAGAATGAAGATTCCGGCACTGGATATAATAACACCCCAGACAGTGCCGAAGACAACCCACTCCAGCAAGATTCAGCACAGGAGGACGGAGACGCCAGCCCTCATGAGAGAGCGACAGAAGAAGAGGTAGAGGATTATATGCCTCCCTCCGGAGACGAGGCAAGCCTCGATGACAACGAATTCATCGTGCCTGAGGATCCCGTCGAACAAGAGCATTTTAAACGCAGGCTTATGGCCGCGGCGAACAACCTCAAGAAAAAGCAGCAACAGCTTAGAGCTGATCAAGATCTGCTAGCCGACAGATGTATTGAAGTCCTCGCGGCCGAAGAGCATGAGCTCGAACGCCCCTCCAAAAGCTACCCTAAACGCAAGGCGTATGAACCTGCATCACCAGCAGACAATACGGCTGACCGACCACCCCGTGGTCGCGACAGAGAGGCCTCTAGGCCCTTCACTAGAACCGTACCCCGGCATCGCTCGAAAAGCACAAGGCCACAGGGGAACGCTCCGGACTTGCGAGATATATTGGAGGATAAGGCAAGACAATCAAGATCGATCTATGGATCGCGTGGGCGCCCCATGATACGTGACAACAACCGTCGCGCCGGACACAGTAAGTCCGGCCGGGCCGAACAAAATAGACAAAGCTCTTTTGAGCTCCGTCGTGATATCATCCAGTACAGAGGCGCCACACACCCACTATGCTTCACAGATGAAGTAATGGATCATCAAATCCCCAAAGGGTTTAAACCCGTGAATATTGAATCTTACGATGGCACAACAGACCCCGCGGTTTGGATCGAAGACTATCTCCTCCACATCCACATGGCCCGCGGTGACGATCTTCACGCCATCAAATATCTCCCACTCAAACTTAAAGGACCAGCCCGGCATTGGCTTAACAGCTTGCCAGTAGAGTCAATCGGGAGTTGGGAAGACCTGGAAGCCGCATTCCTTGATAACTTCCAAGGCACATATGTGCGACCACCAGACGCTGATGACCTAAGTCACAGAATTCAGCAGCGAGACGAATCGGCCAGACAATTCTGGACACGGTTCTTAACCAAGAAAAACCAAATCATCGACTGTCCGGATGCGGAGGCCCTCGTGGCCTTCAAACATAACATGCGTGACGAGTGGCTTGCCCAGCACCTGGGGCAGGAAAAGCCAAAATCCATGGCAGCCCTCACATCACTAATGACCCGCTTCTGCGTGGGTGAGGACAGTTGGCTAGCACGCAGCAACAACCTCAGCAAAAATTCTGGTAGTCCGGATTTCAAGGACCGTAATGACAGGTCGCGTCGCAACAAAAACAAACGCCGCATTAACGCCGATAATAGTGAAGATACGGCAGTCAATGCCGGATTCAGAGGCTCTAAACCCGGTCAGCGGAAAAAGCCATTCAAAAGAACTACTCCGGGTCCGTCCAATTTGGACCGAATACTCGACCGCTCGTGCCAGATACACGACACCCCCGAAAAGCCAGCCAACCGCACCAACGGGGACTGTTGGGTATTCAAGCAGGCAGGCAAGTCAATTGCCGAAAACAATGACAAGGGGCTGCATAGCGATGACGAGGAAGAGACCCGACCGCCGAACAATAGAGGACAGAAGGGTTTCCCCCCATAGGTGCGGACGGTGAACATGATATACGCAACGCACATACCCAAAAGGGAGCGGAAGCGTGCACTCAGGGATGTATACGCGATGGAGCCAGTTGCCCCAAAGTTCAATCCATGGTCCTCCTGCTCCATCACTTTTGATCGAAGGGACCACCCCACCAGCATCCGCCACGGAGGATTCGCCGCATTGGTTTTAGACCCAATCGTCGATGGATTTCACCTCACCAGAGTCCTGATGGACGGCGGTAGCAGCCTGAATATGCTTTTATCAAGATACAGTGTGCAAAATGGGCATAGACCCCTCAAGGATTAAACCTACCAAGACCACCTTTAAAGGCGTCATACCAGGTGTAGAAGCCAATTGTACAGGCTCAGTTACACTGGAAGTGGTCTTCGGATCCCCGGATAACTTCCGAAGCTAGGAGTTAATATTCGACATAGTTCCGTCCCGCAGCGGCTATCATGCTCTGCTCGGACGTACCGCGTTTGCAAAGTTCAACGCGGTGCCGCACTATGCATACCTCAAGCTCAAGATGCCAGGCCCTCGAGGAGTCATCACGGTCAACGGAAACACTAAACGCTCTCTCCGAACGGAGGAACACACAGCGGCTCTCGCGGCAGAAGTACAGTGCAGCCTCTTAAGGCAATTCTCGAGTCCGGACGTTAAGCGACCGGACATGGCTAAACGCGCCCAGAGTAACCTACAACAGGACCACCTGGCACGTTCCGAGCACGCGTAGCAGTGTGGCCCCAACCCCAGCCCCTGCAAAACGTCAAGACTGGTCCTTCGTGTACACCATTACGCTCTGAAGATACCATGGGCATGGGGAGAGGGGCACGACCACGATAGGCCCAGAATGCGGCTCAACCACACCAGGGGCTCTCAAGTGTTTTTTTTTTCTTTTTCCTTTTATTTTTACCCACAGGACTCCGTTCGTCAGAGGCCCTATCCGGCAGCAGACCTGCTGAACTCACGATGCAACAGCCAGTCAAGGAGAAAGGCTACAACGAATATCCAGGTGGTCTCCATTACGAGCATTAAACTTGTTTTATGCACCATTCGGCAGCCTACCCCTGGAGGGGGACATGTTTAATAGTCCCATCCCTTCCTTATCGCACCATTTGTATCGTTCTGCATTTACAGCAGTTTTTCTTGAATAAGTAATGCAGCACCTTTTTGCTTCCAATTGCATTTCTTTCTTATACATATGTTCATTTATGACCTGTTGCATCCGTACATTTTGGTACAGCTAACTACACCAGGGGCTTATGTTTCCTGCATCATGGTGTGATAATTCCGAACACTTTCACAAGTGCGGCACCCCGAACTTATAGCATTATATGCATCGGCTCCGAATCATGTCTTGGGTCAATAGTTGGGTTTGCCCGGCTCCCATGTTTTGGTACCTTACGTTCTGTTGTATCATCTAAGGTAGAACTAGGAGAACCACTGCGATTGCACCCCAGTTGAGCTGGGCGAGCGCCTCAGTGGAGAAAGATAAAACTGACCGTCATGATGAAGCGAGAGCTAGTCGCTGTTCGAGAGGTTTTTTGCGAGTCCTTAAAGACTTATGCCACTTAGAGCGAGGAGCCAGCTTTGTTCGGCCCAGGCGTGGATAGTGCCCCAAATTCGGCCTTCCGAAGACTAGGGGCTTCGCCGAAATATAAAATTATAGAATTCTATGGCTAAGTGAGAGTGTTCAAGCATTATAAGTCTGGTTGCCTTGTTCGTTGTGTTGACCGCCTCCCTAGACGGACCCAAAAATGGGAACAAGAGTGCTCAAGTTTATCCCGAACACCCTAGCACTCGTGGCATGGGGGCTGAAGCCGACGACTTGCCATCTCTCAGATTTGATAAACAACCGCACAGAAGGTAATATTTTAAATTAACAAGCGTTGCTTAGCGCATATGAACTAAGTTTTCAGCGCACAGGATAACAAAATGCGAGTCTACTGAAATATTACATCTTTGGAGCACTCACCCGCAATAGTGCGGGCACCCTTCAGCACAGTCCTATAATACATCTCGGGATTACGATACTCCTTGCCCAGCGGTGGCGCGTCCATCACAAGCTTCTCAGCATCCATCTTGCCCCAGTGCACCTTTGCACGGGCAAGGGCCCAACGGGCACCTTCAATACAGGGGGAGTGCTTGATGACTTCAACCCATGGACACGCATCCGCCAGCCGCCACACCAGGCCGAAGTAGCTCCCAGGCATGGCCTCCTTCGGCCACAGCCAAACTATGAGGCCCTTCATGGCCTGTTCGGCCGCCTTGTGGAGCTTGACCTGCAGCTTCAGCTGGTCGCTAAGGGGCACCGGATGTCCGGCCTTAGCATACTGAGACCAGAAGCCCTTCTCCGTCGAGCTCCCCTCCTCGGCCCGGTAGAACGCGGCAGCATCGGACACACTGCGAGGAAGATCTGTGAACGTTCCTGGAGAGCTCCGAATTCGGGTAAGCAACAGGTAATTAACACTCACATGCTTACTTTGCATGAAAAATGCCTTACCCGCTGCTATTTTCTTGAATGCCTCGATTTCTTGGATGGCCTTGTAGGCTTCGGCCTTAGCGGCTTTGGCACTCTCAAGAGCCATTGCAAGCTCAAACTCTCGAGTCTTTGAGTCACGCTCCAGGCTCTCATGTTTTTTCACGAGATCCTGGAGCTCTTGCTATACCTCCGCCACCCGCCCCTCCTGCTTCTCTCGCTCGGTGCGCTCCGCGGCCGCATTACGTTCAGCCACGGCCACCGGCTCCTTCAGGGTAGCCGGCTCATTAGTGGCCCGTGCAATACCCACGTTATCCTTGTCATTCTTCTTGCAACCAAAATCCTTTTCTGTAAGGTACAATTTTACTAAGGTTTTACTCACCTTCCTTGTCCTCGAGCTGCTTCTCGGCATGGCCGAGCTCGTTCTCGGACCGCTCGAGGCTTTGCTTCAAAGTATTGACCTCCGCAGTCAGTGCAGCAGAGGTCAGCAGCGCAGCCTGCAATCCCATATTGACATATTTTTTATGACTCCTGCGTATATCTTTTTAGATCCTCAGTCTGACTTTTCTTTCCGAACACCGAACCGAGCATCAGGGGCTACTCTCTATGCGGTACTATTTTACATATATCAAAATTCTTACCTCAAAGCCTGTTAGAAGGCTGCTGCAGGCTTCGGTCAGCCCACTCTTGGCGAGCTGAACCTTCTGAATCACCGCACTCATAACAGTGTGGTGTTCGTCTTCGATGGAGGCGCCATTGAGCGCCTCCAGCAAGCTATCCGGCGCCTCCGGCTGGACGGAGGCTGTCGGCATCATGGTCTTGCCCTTCTTACGAAGGGGCCGCCCGCCGGACTCCGGAGCCACTATGGGTTCCGGGGCCGAGTCCGGTGCAAAGTCCGGGAGGTTGTCCTGCGACACCTCCGGGGCCTCCTCCTCCTGGTGGGTCCCTTCATGGGATCCCACCTCGGCATCGTCCGCATCACGGGGGGTGGAGGCGGTCGGAAGAGAATCCATATCCGACGCACCTAAGGACCCGCTCGACGAAGCGGGAAGATCATCCTTGGGCGGACTGCAGGGTTGTATGCGGCATTAGAAAGACATTGTGTGGCAAAAAAGAAAAACCATGAAGTTATTCGGGAGTCCGGATACTTACGATCTCACCAGGGGCTTGGCCCTTGGAGGCCAGTCCTCGTCGTCGTCACTGATGTTGGCAGAGCAGTCTGGGGAAAGAGTTTTTCCCTTCTTGGAGGCCTTCCTTTTCCTCCCTCCCCCCGCTGGGGGAGAGGCTTTCTTCTTCTCCTCCTCGCCTTTGTGAGAGGAGTCGGCCTCGGAGTCGTCATCCGATAACACCTAAAAACGGGAACTCTTCCGAGTGCCCATGGCCTTCTTCTTGGCCTTCTTCTCCAGCACCACGTGGGGTGCCGGAGCCAGCAGCCCCGTTAGGCGGGCGTCCACTGGGTCCTCTGACAATGGGGCCGGACAGATGGTCTGTTCGGCCTTCGTTAGCCAACCCTGTCAAAGGAAAGGGAGTTTAGATCCTGCATAGAGTCAAACTATGGAAAACAAGCGTCCCGTAAAGGACAAAATCGCTTACCTCGTCAGCCGGACGCTGCGAGCTAAATCCGCGATCTTCGGTAGCGGATGCGGGAGCATCGGCGCCCTTGAACAGCACCTTCCAGACATCTTCGTACATAGTGTCGAAGAGCCCGCTCAAAGTCTGGTGCTGCGCCGGATCGAACTCCCACATATTGAAGCCCTGTCGTTGGCACGGGAGGATCCGGCGGATGAGCATGACCTGGACTACGTTTACAAGCTTGAGCTTCTTGTCCACTAGCTTTTGGACGCAGGCTTGGAGTCCGGTCAGCTCCTCCGAATCACCCCATGTCCGGCCGCTCTCTTTCTAGGAGGTGAGCCGTGTGGGGATGCCAGATCTGAATTCGGGGGCCGCTGCCCATTCGGGGTCACGCAGCTCGGTGATGTAGAACCACCCCGATTTCCACCCGTTAATGGTTTCCACGAAAGTGCCCTCAAGCCAAGTAACGTTGGACATCCTGCCCACCAAGGCGCCTCCGCACTCCGCTTGGCTGCCCTTCACAACCTTCGGCTTGACACTGAAGGTCTTTAGCCACAAGCCGAAGTGGGTCTGGATGCAGAGGAAGGCCTCACACACGACGATAAACGCCGAGATGTTGAGGATGAAATTCAGGGCCAGATCATGGAAATCCAGGCCGTAGTAGGACATGAGCCCCCGGACAAAGGGATGCAGTGGGAAGCCCAGCCGCGGAGTAAATGGGTAAGAAATACTACCCTCTCATGGGGCCTGGGGGTGGGGATGAGTTCTCCCTTGTCGGGGAGCCGATGCACGATGTTGCTGGATAAATATCCGGCGCTGCGTAGCTTCTGGATGTGCCCCTCCGTGACGGATGAGGCCATCCACTTGCCTCCCACTCCGGACATAGTTGGAGAAGGTTGAGGTGAGATGTGCGAACTTGGACGCTGGAGGTCGAGTTCGCGGAGATGGATAAGCCAAGGAGGAAGAAGGCGCAGGTAAAAGGGTTGGATCTTTATCCCCTTATATGGGCGGACAAAAACATGTGTCCCCACCGGCCTGATAAAACTCGCTTATCTCCCAAGCGCCACAATCAATGGCGCGGTTGGGTTACCCACGTCCGTATTGATGGGAATCCCAGAATAAGGGGAACACGATCTCTGCTTCGACAAGACGTGCCGAGGAAACCGCTTCGCTAAACGCACTGAGGTGGTACCATAAAAACAATTCGAGTAAAGGCTTGGTAGTGGTGTGACGTCACGCCACCAAATACGTCAGCAGATTGAACTTGCGTAATACTATTCTCTCTACGGTGGTATGTGGAATTTATTTTGCAGAGCCGGACACTATCCTGGTGTTCACAATCTTATACAAATTATTCGGAGGAAGAACCCGCCTTGCAATGCTGAAGACAATATGCGCGCCGGACTCGTCGTCATTGAAGCCCGGTTCAAGGGCTACTAAGGGAGTCCTGGACTAGGGGGTGCCTGGATAGCCGAACTATCATCATCAGCCCGACTCCAAGACTATGAAGATACAAGATTGAAGACTTCGTCCCGTGTCCGGATGGGACTTTCCTTGGCATGGAAGGCAAGCTTGGCGATACAGATATGTAGATCTCCTACCATTGTAACCGACTCTGTGTAACCCTAGCCCTCTCCGGTGTCTATATAAACCGGGTGGCTTTAGTCCGTAGGACGAACAACAATCATACCATAGGCTAGCTTCTAGGGTTTAGCCTCCTTGATCTCGTGGTAGATCTACTCTTGTAACACACATCATCAATATTAATCAAGCAGGACGTAGGGTTTTACCTCCATCAAGAGGGCCTGAACCTAGGTAAAACATCGTGTCCCTTGTCTCCTGTTACCATCCGCCTAGACACACAGTTCGGGACCCCCTACCCGAGATCCGCCGGTTTTGACACCGACACCCACATTTAGCCCACCAGCAGTTCGAGACCATAAATAGTTTGAAAAAACGATATATACAACATTCAAACACTGACTAGCAACTACTACTGACATAAAAAGCAAGACATGATAGTTCATAAGAGGTCTTGCTACACCACCAAAATGCACCCATCTGCAGCGCTCGGACTCCCATGATCCAAGGAGAATAACAATCTGAATAGAGGCAACTATTACATAGGAAGTGTGACATCAACGAGGATGACCAAATGACAAGGAATATGCATAACAAAAGAGATAACTAACCATACAGAATAAGCAGCAAAGACAACAAGTCATTCGAAGAGGGACGATCCAACACCATCATAATTTGTAGCCCCGCTTCAGCCACCAGTGATCCAGAGACATCAGTACTCTACCCTTTCGACGCAATAGCCCAATTACCTATCAACCTGAAGTCTTGAACCACATCACTGCCTGTCGGACTTGAGACATCCAAGGATCAAAGTTAATCTAGATGCATATGTCATTCTCACCTTATTTTGGTTGTAGGTTGTATCATTGACAATCAGGGAAGTTTGCTCCCGAACTCCTAGGGCTCGCCTTGTAGACATAATTTTCCTTAGCAAACAGAGCCTCTCTGCCATCAAGGTCCTTCCCAACGGTGATCTCCTGGTTAATCGGATAATTGAGTCCGAGAAACAGAGAGTGTGAACCAAGGTTGTTTACCTACCTCCAACTCAAAAATCCCGAAGGCCCCAACAAGCTGGTATCCTACCCATAGACGTAACAACCACTGACTGAATACTCACGTATTTCATCATGCTTGTACATGGTGGGGTTGTTGCAATATAACTTTTTCGGCTCATGTGTGTGAATGATCATCAAACTTTTGTCATCGTCTGATCGAGCGAGGAACTAGTTGTGCTTCCCTGTTGTTGGCAAAGGTGGTGTGATTACAAAGGGCAGTAACTGTAGGGACACTACATCATATAAAAAAGAACATGCATTGTTAATGTAAGATCAACATTGTTCAGAGTATGAGTAGGATAATGCAAGAAACAACATTGATATGTCCCTGTTGGAACTGGGAGGAAAATACAGGGAAATGTATACTCAGTTCAAAAATTTAGAAGTCCCATGCATGGTTATACTCATGTTTTCTCGCAATCGATTCTTCACAGGAAAGTACCATGTCATGCATGTTACGTAATCATGTTCTGTCCTCACAAACAAATTCTTCAAGCAAACTAACAGACCATGCATTGTTATATACTCATGTTCTATGGGAAAAAAATTGTTAGGATATTATTCTAGTCATTGATTGCTGAAGCGCAAATATAAGTATGTACACATTGTAAGCATTACAGGATTTCACTGCTTCCAAATATAGAAATTTCTCCATATGAAAATTTACTTCCCTAATGTATGGTTAGATGAAACCAACAGTGTCATGCATGTTTCTACATTACGGAAATGAGGAAACTAACATGGCTATTGATACACACTCATATTTAGTACTATATAGATTACTACTCAAATTAAGGAGAATATCCATATGTTCCTACTCGTTTGATTATTCAAGGGTAAAAAGTGGCTGTAATGACATGGTCACAATCGCATGAATTAACTCATTCCAAATATAGCTGATTTACGACGTCTCTAATACATTACCATAATTCTACTCAAATTCTTCTCAAATAGGGATATGCCAATAATCACAAAAAGTTCAAATAGTGTCATGGCATTATCATTAACATCAGACGTAAACAACTTACACGTGTCGTCCCAGCAATACATTGTGCCATATGCTTTATCGATCGCATAGATGATGCCATTGTGTTCAATAGCATCACAGAATTGTGTATTAGCTTTGACGATCCACTGCGAGCTGAGTTGTCTCCAGCTAAAGAAGGCACCAACGTAAAGATAGGTGAGTCCACGGTCGAACAAGGCAATTAGCTTGAAGTCTGCGTAATCCGCATGTCATGTGGGCACTTGGAAGATTACAATCTTCTGCAAAACAAGGTCTGACCAACTAACGTGGTAATCTAAATGACTTGGGCCGTGACAGTAAAACCGTATATAATCCAACGGAGGAAGGATAATATCATGGGAGGACTGGAAATTCACAAGCACCAACTTTCTCCCGTCTTCTCTGATGGCAGCCATCCAGTGGGTGTTCATGCCGACCCAGTACATACCTGCCAAGAAGTTTCGGGCGATGGTGATCATCTCAAAGTCAAAGGAAATGACATACAGTGACCCACTACATACCTGCAAAGAAGTTTCAGCTAATGGAGATCAGATTGAAGTTAAGGGGCATCATATACGCCTCCGTGTCAAGGTGAGCCAATCTTGCAAGACCAGATAGCAGCAATCAGGGTGTCTTGAAAAGTTTAGGCCTCGCTTCGACGATGGCCGTGTGCATGTCCCTCGAGCATGCAGCCTGCCGCATGACGCTAAACATATCCATACACGAACAACAAAGGTCGAGGATGTCACTGGGGAGATTGCTCCAATCGCGGCTCATATGGATGTTGCACGGTTTGCATTCGGGAATGGTGGAGTTTGGAAGGTGGGGTTTTTGGGCGCTTGATTTATGGCGGAGAAGGCTGTCGGTGCTGGAGCGGCTAGCAAGGTAATAGTGGTACTAGGGGACGCGAGCGAGGCGAAGGTACGCGGGCTCACAATGAGATGGAGATGGAGATGGAGATGGAGTGGTACTAGGGGAGAGGGAGACGAGGCGAGGCATGCTAATGTGCTATACAGCGGCGGTGACAGACTACACTGTGGACAAGGTGAGGCAGACTTTGGTAACCTGAACATGCCGCCTGGACTAGTGTCAGGCGCAAGGTGTTGTCACTTCACTATGAGGAATGGATGAATGGTATTTAGACCATCAAGTGTACCAAAGTTGTACTACTACTAGTAGTAGTACGAACATGTGTACTCCAGTATGGTATAGCAGAAATAGGTCTCCCGTGCTAGCATGCTTCTGCGTTCACTTGATCCTCCAGGTGTCATCCATATTGCGAGAAGAACCAAATTCTCGTGCATGTGGAAGCACTAAAAAGGGTTTTCTCTTTTTTGAGGATAACCACATATTCCTTAACCAGATAATGTTGTGTCTCCCACACACGTGCGAATATCCATCTGAACCAGCTACGACACATTTTTTTATCTGTTTGCATAGGTCCCACCTGTCAGGAAAGGTGTAGAAATAAAGAGGAATCATAAAATGTCTCGCCACGGTGATTCAGAAGAGTGACCTCAACTGGCCAGTGGCACATGTAGCGCCAGATTGATGGGCACGTACACGGACAGGTACCACTCCTCAGTCTACCCGCATAGCCTTTTCGTGTAGTCTACATAGCCATCTAATCAACTGCCTGCAGGCCACTTCTCCCATTTACTTCTCCATCGGGAAGATATTTTCCTCGGCTTCTTCACTTCTCCTTTGTCTTTATTTTCATCCAAACCCCACTACATTAACATTGTTTTAACCTCTTCACATACTCCTAGAGTAATTCCAATGCCCCTTCAAATAATCATCTACTTCAGTTAGACTAGCCATCTAATCCTAATTCTCCAAACCATAGCCCTCCATTCCGGTGGTTCAAATGGCGAAAGAGATCTAGATACAGGTTCTTAGCGTCCAACATGTCCTCGTCGAAGGCTCGTTGAGCATAGTTCCCATCGCCACCGACCACCCAAGGGTTGTTCGAAAGTGGATCAACAATGTATCCAACTCCCTCGAAAAGGTAGAGATGAAGGTCATCGGTCTCGACGCAGAGTACACGGAGCGTTCCAAAGGGAAGATCCAATGCGTCGTCATCCTTCAACTGTGCCTCGAAGATGATGTGTTGGTGTACCACATCATACACGCGCCCTCCATACCAGGTGAGGTCCATGATTTCTTGTCTCGGGAGGATATATACTTCTGTGGGGCAGCCATCGATGGGGACAAATAGAAGCTGGCGCCATACAACCTTGATTTGAAAAGCATCACTGAGATACAAACCAGAATCACAATTCTTGTAGAAGATTGTGATAAACAGACACCATCGCTATTCGACCTAGCAAATTTTGTGCTCGGTACAAATCTTCATAAGGGTGACGAGACGCTAGCATTAAGGTCGTCTGGATGGGAGAATTATCCCTTGACGTACGGGCGGATAAAATATGTTGCCCTCAATGCCCGTGTGAGTTTCAAAATAGCCGCAAGGTCCAAAGAGCTTGTTGCGAAGCCGTCTCCCACAGAAGAAGAAGAAGAAGAAGAAGAAGAAGAAGAAGAAGAAGAAGAAGAAGAAGAAGAAGAAGAAGAAGAAGAAGAAGAAGAAGAAGAAGAAGAAGAAGAAGAGGAAGAAGAAGAAGAAGAAGAAGAAGAAGAAGACGAAGAAGAAGAAGAAGAAGAAGAAGAAGAAGAAGAAGAAGAAGAAGAAGAAGAAGAAGAAGAAGCTGCACCAGTTGCAGGGCATTATGGATGGATGAACTATTTCCCCTCTTGTAAAAAAATATTTCCTCTCTATGTATATTGATATAGATGAACTACTTCGATTGTGTGCATGTCTTTGGAACAAGTAGAGTAGCAGCGTAGGTCCACTTGACTATTAGTAATTTCTTTTATCTGCCTAGGTTTCTCTACTACTCCTTCCAGTGATCGGTATGCAATGCATTTGTCAGTAGACATGACAGCTTGTCCATGGAAGTTGAACTACGGCGACCATCACGTTTCATACACTACCACTCGCGATTCCCACGATGCAGCTCCAACCCACGGCACGCACCACATCCCCCGACGTGCGCCTCACCCCTCTCGGCCGCACCGCCCCTCTGCCTTCATGTGCATGACATGTGGGCCAGCTGAAATGCGGCGAGCATCTAGGTTCCACAGCCATAGGCGATTCCCACGACACCACTCGGACCCATGACACCACACGTCCCCTGACCTGCGGCTCACCCCTCTTGGCCCTACCGCCCCTCTGCCTTTGGGAGCATGACATGTGGAGCAGCCACCTATCGGGTCCACTGAAGCTCAATCCCGTGCGCCCTGAGAGGGAAATGTAACTCCTGTGCCAGGCCTTGTGGTGCTACCACTGCACGAACTCGTGCCAAACTAGAGATTTGTTTCTTACTAGCAAAATGCCCATGTGTTGCATGGAACATGAAGATGCATTTGTATGAGTAGTTTATCTTGTGGGAGAAAAGGATGAATGAGGGAAGGCCTTATTTGCAAATGTGGAGAGAGGCGTGGGTATCTTTTTGCAAAATTGCCATGGTTTCCTTCCATGGACATCTACGCCTCATAACAACCCGATGTCCGGCTGTGGCACCCTCGCCACGGCCAGGCCACCACTGGCCGGTTCAACTCGAACGAGTGAGTCGCGAACACCGCCACGACAATGGCCAGCTGGGCATATCGAACCATACTGATGCCATTTCCCCATAGCCGACCTACGCTGGCACATGGCCGCATGCCTTTGAGCCGCGCGTCAACGTACGACGACAGGAACGCCTCTAGGCTCGGGCTACGTAGAGTACATCATGTTCTCAAACCGGTATCCGTTGAGCAGGCTCCTCCCGCGCATGAGCACACGCCTTTATGTATCCAGCATTCCAGCCTCATCGCTGAGGGGTACATACTCG
Organism: Triticum aestivum; assembly: GCF_018294505.1. NCBI lineage: Eukaryota > Viridiplantae > Streptophyta > Magnoliopsida > Poales > Poaceae > Triticum > Triticum aestivum. The sequence continues at coordinate 280,354,229 of NC_057804.1, read as the reverse complement.
GGATGGTGCAAGCTGTCGGAATCTCGAGCCCAAGTCGAAGCTATGTGCCCCGGGTCTGGCTCCCGATCGAGCTCCCACCCGGCCGTCGTTGCCGTCGCAACACTGACGATTGGGAGCAGCACTCTCCCGCCAATCCGGAGCGCGAGCTAGTAAACATCGTGCGACACGTCACAACAGTCATGCACCTCCACATGCGTCGACCGGGCAGAGTCTTTTCTTGGCCACCAGCTCCATGGTCTCATCCAAGATTGGTGTGGTATTACAGTCGAACAAGCGGGTAAAATACTACGAGAGCAACTGCATGTACATGGCCCAGACGCCGATATTAGCGTGGAGGAGGCGGTACTCACTGGCGCTGCAGCGTGCTACATGGCCTAGGCAGGCACCTGCTGGGACCCTCTGGCGTTGGCACCGCCATTGTGAACACAGCTGATGATCCGGAGGAGGCCGAGCAGGAAAGGAAAGGGTCTTGCATGCGTGTACAAATTCATGCAGGAAATTATTTCCTCAAAATACGACCTTTGTTTAACTTTCTTTGCGGCTATAGATGACCCACACGAGGAAATCTATTCTAACCATTGGATGAAAATTAGTGGTGCGGGAGTACGGACCGGAGCATGGGAGGGGAGCAGGCAAGCCTCGTCCGCTGACCTTCGCCTCACCCCTCTCGGTCCCACCACTGGTCGGCTTTCATGAGAATGACATGTGGGCGAGCCGCATTTAAGGTCCACATGTCATTCACTCATAGGCCGGTGCACTAAGCCACTTAATCTCAGTCCCGTGGGCCCTAAGAGAGGGAAATGGCACTCATGCGCCAGGCCTTATGGTGCTCCCGCAGTACGAACTCATGCCAAACCCGGAATTTGTCTCTTACTACTACCAATGTGCCGGCTCGTGTGTTGCAATGGATCAAAGTATCTATTTAGTGGAGTGCACTCTAAACACATTATCTATATATTTTTCTCTAGCCTTTCCTTACCATGCAACCAAGCCACATAAGATTCATGGGTGCCCCCACATCATATTATTCATACTACGTTCACTGGAAAAAAGATAAATCACCCTAAACAAGATCTTCTCGGTTTTGTTCCTACGATGTTGTGTTGTGCACGTACCTAGTTGTATAGTGGTAGTACTAGTTGTAGTATGAACTTCGTACTAGTAGGAGTACTAGTACGGAGTGGTCCTACTCTTTTTTTGCGGGCTAGGAGTGCTCCTACTCTATCAACGAGCCCCATCTAACACCAAATTTCTTGGCTTCCGTGCTAGAGCTATATCTTCCCCTCGTTGCTATTTCCCAACACGGCGGGCGGGGTGCCGTTTGCCGATAGTCAATTTGCTCAACTACGGTCCCACATGAAAGTGAAAATGCTAGGCAACACGCCTTCCCTAGCTATGTGGCGTGCCGGACGGGCCATGGAGTACTCCTGATTCCCGGGCATGTGGGGGTGCGATGCGAACGCGGCATGAGTTTTTCTTTTACTAGCAATGTGCCCGTTTGTTGCGACGGATCCAAAGTAGAATAGTACTCGTTCACAAACTTGAAAGAAAACACTCTTTTATAGGAGTAGAGAAACATGTATAAATTGTACCATTTGGTTCTGCTCCTTGGCACGATCGATATACAGGAATAATGATTGGAAACGCTAGTGCGGGGCTTTTTCCGCCAGATAAGCAGGGTAGTAGCAAGGTTGGTGCAGCATCGGTTTGCTCACATGCGGTTCAACATGTTGTAGTGTTTCTAGCAAGATGCCCGTGCATTGCAGGATACCTTGGTTGAAGGAAAAGGTAAGCACAACTTATAAATTGAAGGATGGAGTACTAGTTACAGTGACACATATAATTGCCTCCAAATGTGAGCAAAGGGATCGCACATGTCTGTATTAATTGGAAGGAGAATTCAGTAGCGCAATAAGAATTAAGGGGACGATGATGTGATCATAGTGGTGGTTACAGTAGGCAAGAAGAAATATGCATCCATCAATGTACGACCTCCTCCTCCTCGACTCAAAGTGCCGGGCCACTAACCGGCGGCTTAGGAGCCGTGGCTTTTGTGGCGAGGTCAAGGTGCTTATCAGCAAAGGCGTCCAATGCTTCCAGCCAGTTGAGGAAGGCCAGCGTCATAGCATCCTCACCGGCCTTGTAGATACGTATGTACACGACTTCCTCGTACACGTCGATGTGTAGGTCAACGAATTCTTGCAGGGCAAGGCAGAGAGCGCGACCTCCAGGTGGACATTCTTCATTGCATCGGCGGGCAGTTGTAGGGCCACCAGTGCTTGAAAGAGGTTCCGGCCATGGTGTCCGATTAGGGTGGTAGGCAATGAGGAGCCCGGGCACGCGGGCTGGAGGAGTACGGTGTTGTTGTCCACGAGCTTCTTGACGACGGTGAACTTGTTGATGGTGGCAATGATCATATGGTCCCACTTAGAGTCGTAGCTGCCATCGATGATGGCCATCCACCAGCCGGTCGCCAACACCGTCTGGAGACGATCCTCGGTGCCATACCGCAAGCCGGCGTCGTGGACAATCTGGCCCAGCTGTTGGCCTCTCGCACGCATCGCCGCCACGGGTATGGAGTGAGCACTTTTGCGCTTAGTGTAGGTGCTTAGGTGTGGACGATGTGGTAGAAGCATTGGAATGGAGGGGAGCCTTTATATGAGTGCAAACGGCGTTGCATTCACATAGTGCTGCCTCTTTTCCTGGTCCTCCCCCCATTACTTCCCTCATGCATTCACGATGCTAATTGAAGGAGGATGCACCATTGGCCGTTCAACATTTCGGGAACCGCTACCCTCTCCCTTATCTGCATTGAAGCCGTATCGAGAACTTCGCCGCCGCTGTCAAATCGAATAGTACTGCACTGCCCGCTGCATGCCCGTCTGAACACGCCTCCTCGCCTCCATCAAACGCCCCCGTTAAACCCGCATGCAAACCAAGAAACCTACTCCGACCACACATCCGTTCATGAGCTGGCCGGAATTAAACGAAATGCCAGCCGAGCTCCTCCCATCCGCCCTCAGTTTAAACGAGGCCAGTCGCTGGCCAAGCTCCTGCCGTCCGCCCTCTATTGAAATGAGGCTAGATAGATAGTGGGCAAGAATCGCACCCCTCCGCCGCTCCCCCATCTCCTCCTTCACCATTTTCTCCACTCTTCCGATGGCTTCCGAGGAGCCGTTCTCCGGCATACTACCCGGCTGGGTGGCCCGCCGAGCCCTCCGGATACGAGCGAGGCCGCTCGGTGCTTCACAAACCTCGCTCGGCCCGACAAAGCCACTTGCCGCCCAAAGCCGGCGCGTGGTTCAGCAACTTGCCGCTACAGTTCAGCTCGATGAGGAGTGGCGAGTTGCTCCACGTCGGCATGGTGGCGAGCACGGCGGCACGGGCGTCGTCGGTGCCGCGTCATATCGTGCCACCAGCGTCTGCGATGGGCGCGCCTCCCATGTCTGTGGGTGCACCTCCCGTGCCTGGGGCAGCGCCATGCAGGCAGAGACAGAATCCGGGTGCGTGAAGAACGACAAGCCGGTTGCCAGGTTCTCCATGTCCGCTGCCATCATCGAGGAGAAGTAGAACATGGGAGGCCGCCGCCACTTGGGTCCCATGAAGGCCACCGCTGAGGCGATGACTGCGTATAGAGGTGGTTTCTTTGCTGCTTTGTTTCTTCCGAGGTCCTTCATCGACCCCGCAAGTGTCTGCCGGACATGAGGAAGACAAAGGATTCCGCGAGGTGCCATTTAGATTAGGTATTAATTGTACCACGAGAGCCGGATTAGCGTCGCTTAGTTCATGTAAATTTAATGAAATCCGTCATGTTTATATGAAGATCCAGCTCTTTTATACGAAATCCTTCATGCTTAGATGAAATCAGTCTGTGTTTGCATTAATTTCCTCTGGTTGGTTAGACTTGTGAAAATGTGTGCCGCTGGCGTTGGATGTCATCCTCCGTGGAAAGAAGCGGGCGGAAATTTGCCGGCTGCCGTTGGAGATGCTCTTATGCTGGAAATAATAGAGTCACATCCAATCCATTTGAGGTAATTGCATGTATGAGTCTCCCTCTATAAGAAGTTAATTTCATGTACACTGTACATGACTTGCAGGGTGGCTATAGCTTCGTACAGAAAGTTAAAAAGAAACAAATCCATCCTTAATCTTGTATTCTAAGTACTCTGTGGGTTCCACTATCAGTACAGTAGCGAAAGAAGTATATATTAAATAATAGTATATCTCTACTCTGTACTTTTCTACTCTTATAAAAAACATAGTTGGTGACGATGGTGTGCCTACCGTCGTGCAATATTGGCCGTCCAATTTATATCTAACGGATAGGAAGGAAACTATGACAATTTTGCAAAAAGATACCCACACCCCTCTCCACATTTACAAATAATGCCTTGCCTCGTTCATCCTTTTCTCCCACAAGATATCTCTACTCTTTTTTTCTTATAAAAAATAGATTTGTTGATGATGGTGTGCCTGCCATCCTGCAATATAGGCCGCCGATTTATATCTGACGGATAGGAAGGAAACTATGGAAATTTTGCAAAAAGATACCCACACCCCTCTCCACATTTGCAAATAAGGCCTTCCCTCATTCATCGTTTTCTCCCACAAGATAAACTACTCATACAAATGCATCTTGATGTTCTGTGCAACGCATGGGCATATTGCTAGTGATATAAAAATCTAAAGTTAAAGAAAGAATTCGAACTCAGGTCATCGCATTGCGAGGATCCGACGCTAACCAATCCAGCACATGTTCGTTGTGTACGATGCTAGAGATATATCTCTATGTCTACTCTTATACTCCCTCCGTTCCTCAATATTTGTCTTTTTTAGATTTGAAATGGACTACCACATACAGATGTGTATATAGACATAGTTTAGAGTGTAGATTCACTCATATTGCTCAGTATGTGGTCACTTGTTGAAATGTCTAAAAAGACAAATATTTAGGAACAGAGGGAGTAGAAAAATAGAGTTGGTGATGACGGTGTGCCTGCCATCCTGGAATATAGGTCGTCATATTTATATCTAATGGATAGGAAGGAAACTATGGCAATTTTGCAAAGAGATACCGACCCCCTCTCCACATTTGCAAATAAAGCATTCCCTTGTTCATCTGTTTATCTCACAAGGTAAACTACTCATACAAATACATCTTGATGTTTCATGCAATGCATGGGCATCTAGCTAGTTTCTTATAAAATAGTTACTATGATAATTGGGTTGAAGTGATATATTATATGTCTGCCCCAAGTGATCTCAGATTCACTAGTAGTAACAAAGAAAAGGTTGCCTTGTTAATTAACAGAAAATAGGGTGAAAACTATCACATGAGGCCGGTAAAAACAAGGCACACTGGGTTCAGCGTCATTGTCACTAACTGTGTGCGCGCGAGATGTCTACATATCGAGGGGGCTACGGGGAGAAAGACGTGTCGGGTGTGTGTGAGCGAGGCACATAGACACAACTAGTGTGTGTGTGTGTGTGTGTGTGCTTGAGAGAGAAACCAATTGATGGATTAAGATCAAGATCGATTTGTCACCCTTTTGTTGTCATTTTGGAGGGGGGGAGGGCGAAGGGAGAGAAACACGTATCGAGAGTGTGCGCGTGGTAGGCACAGAGGCACACGTAGCGGGTGTGTGTGTGTACATGTGTGTGTGTGTGTGAGAGAGAGAGAGAGGGCAAGTAGATAGATTAGTGCTACCTCTTGAGCTTGCATTGGTTTTCCCTTGAAGAGGAAAGGCTGATGTAACAAAGCAGCGTAAGTATTTCCCTCAGTTTTGAGAACCAAGGTATCAATCCAGTAGGAGAAAACGCAAAAGTCACCTAATACATGCACAAACAATCAACAACTTGCACACAATGCGATAAAGGGGTTGTCAATCCCTTCACGTTCACTTGCAAAAGTGAGATCTGATAGAGATAGATAAATGCCAAAGTAAATATTTTTGGTATTTTTGGTTTATAGATTGGAAAGTAAAGATTGCAAAATAGTAGATCAAAAACTAGAACGAGATTCAATAATATGGAAAAGAGACTCGGGGGCCATAGGTTTCACTAGTGGCTTCCCTTGAGGTAGCATATATTACGGTGGGTGAACACATTACTACCGAGAAATTGATAGAAAAGCGCATAGTTATGACGAAATCTAAGGCAACGATCGTGAACATAGGCATCACGTCCGTGTCAAGTAGACCGACTCCTGCCGGCATCTACTACTATTACTCCACACATTGACCGTTATCCAACATGCATCTAGAGTATTAAGTTCATAAAGAACGAAGTAACGCATTAAGCAAGACAAGATGATGTAGAGGAATTAACTCAAGCTATATGATGAAAACCCATTCTTGTTATCCTCGATGGCAATAATACAATATGCGCCTTGCTGCCCCTACTATCACTGGGAAAGGACACCGCAAGATTGAACCCAAAGATAAGCACTTCTCCCATGGCAAGAAATACCAACTCTAGTAGGCCAAACTAAACCGATAATTCGATGAGACTTGCAAAGATATCAAATCATGCATAAAAGAATTCATAGAAGAACCAAATAATATTCATAGATAATGTTGATCACAAATCCACAATTCATCGGATCTCGGCAAACTCACTGCAAAAGAGTATTACATCGAATAGATTCACAAGAACATCAAGGAGAACATGGTATTGAGAATCAAAGATAGAGAAGAAGCCATCTAGCTAATAACTATGGACCTGAAGGTCTGGGGTAAACTAGTTATGCTTCATCGGAGAGATAATGGTGTTGATGTAGATGCACTCCATGATCGAATCCCCCTCCGACAGGACGCCAGAAAAGGCCTTAAGATGGGATCTCACGGGTACAGAAGGTTGCGGTGGTGGAAAACTGGTTTCATGGCTCCCCCTGATGCTTTTAGGGTATAAGTGTATATATAGGTGAAGGAACTAGGTGAGGGGAGCCACGAGATGCCCACGAGGGTGGGGGGCGCCCTACCCCCCTGGGCACGCCCTCCTGCCTCGTGCCTTCCTCGTTGCGTCTCCGACTTCATCTCCAAGTCTTCTAGTTTGCTTTCGGTCCAAGAAAGATCATCGCGAGGGTTTCATTCCGTTTGGACTCCGTTTGGTATTCCTTTTATGCAAAACTCTAAAATAGAAAAAAACCAGAAACTGGCACTGGGCCCTCGGTTAATAGGTTAGTCCCAAAAATAATATAAAATAGCATATTAATGCCCATTAAACATCCAAAACAGATAATATAATAGCATGGAACAATCAAAAATTATAGATACGTTGGAGACGTATCAAGCATCCCCAAGCTTAATTCCCGCTCGTCCTCGAGTAGGTAAATGATAAAAATAGAACTTTTTATGTGGAAATCTACCTAACGTATTTATCCATGTTATTTTATTTACTGTGTCATGAATGTTCAGATCCAAAAGATTCAAGAAAAAAGTTTAATATTGACATAAAAATAATAATACTTCAAGCATACTAACAAAGCAATCATGTCTTCTCAAAATAACATGGCCAATGAAAGCTATCCCTACAAGATCATATAGTCTGGCTATGCTCTATCTTCATCTCACAAAATATTTAAATCATGCACAACCCCGATGACAAGCCAAGCAATTGTTTCATACTTTTGATGTTCTCAAACTTTTTCAATCTTCACGCAATACATGAGCGTGAGCCATGGATATAGCACTATAGGTGGAATAGAATGGTGGTTGTGGAGAATACAAAAAGGAGAAGATAGTCTCACATCAAGTAGTCATATCAACGGGCTATGTCGATGCCCATCAATAGATATCAATGTGAGTGAGTAGGGATTGCCATGGAACGGATGCACTTGAGCTATAATTGTATGAAAGCTCAAAAAGAAACTAAGTGGGTGTGCATCCAACTTGCTTGCTCACGAAGACCTGGGGCACTTTGAGGAAGCCCATCATTGGAATATACAAGCCAAGTTCTATAATGAAAATTCCCACTAGTATATGAAAGTGACAACATAGGAGACTCTCTATCATGAAGATCATGGTGCTACTTTGAAGCACGAGTGTGGCAAAAGGATAGTAACATTGCACCTCCTCTCTTTTTCTCTTTTCTTATTCGGGCTTTCTCCCTTTTTTTATGGCCTCTTTTTTTCGTCCGGAGTCTCATCCCGACTTGTGGGGGAATCATAGTCTCCATCATCCTTTCCTCACATGGGACAATGCTGTAATAATGAAGATCATAACACTTTTATTTACTTACAACTCAAGAATTACAACTCAATACTTAGAACAAAATATGACTCTACGTGAATGACTCCGGTAGTGTACCGGGATGTGCTATGATTCAAGAGTGACATGTATGAAAAATTATGAACGATGGCTTTGCCACAAATATGATGTCAACTACATGATCATGCAATGCAATATGACAATGATGGACCGTGTCATAATAAACAGAACGGTGGAAAGTTGCATGGCAATATATCTCGAAATGGCGATGGAAATGCCATAATAGGTAGGTATGGTGGCTATTTTGAGGAAGGTATATGGTGGGTTTATGGTACCAGCGAAAGTTGCGTGGAACAAGAGAGGCTAGCAATGGTGGAAGGGTGAGAGTGCGTATAATCCATGGACTCAACATTAGTCATAAAGAACTCTCATACTTATTGCAAAAACCTATTAGTTATCGAAATGAAGTACTAAGCGCATGATCCTTGCTACCTCTTGAGCTTTAAAGAATAGATCTAAGCTATAAAGAACCAATTTCAAGAGAAATTCTATCAACGTTCCTAGCCAAATCATCAACTTTATGCAATTTCTCTTCAAGCAAAGCATTAAAATTCTTTTGTGAATTCATAAACTCTTTAAGACTACTCTCAAATTCAGAGGGCATCTTATTAAAATTTCCATAAGAGTTGTTGTAGGAATTTCCATAATTATTAGAAGGATTACTAGGATAAGGCCTAGGATTAAAATTCCCTCTATAAGCGTTGTTTCCAAAACTATTCCTACCAACAAAATTCACATCCATAGATTCATTATTATTCTCAAGAAAAGTAGATAAAGGCATATCATTGGGATCAAGAGGAGTATTTTTAGGAGCAAACATCTTCATAAGTTGATCCATCTTTTCACTCAAAACATTGATTTCTTCTATAGCATGCACTTTTTTACTATAAGATCTTTCGGTGTGCCATTGAGAATAATTAGCCATAATATTATAAAGCAATTTGGTAGCATCCCCTAACGTAATTTCTAGAAAAGTGCCTCCCACGGCCGAATCTAAAAGATTTCTAGAAGCAAAATTCAATCCGGCATAAAATTTTTGTATGATCATCCATAAATTGAAACCATGAGTAGGGCAATTGCGAAGCATTAATTTCATTCTTTCCCAACATTGGGCAACATGCTCATGATCAAGTTGTTTAAAATTCATGATATCATTCCTAAGAGTGATAATCTTAGCGGGAGGAAAATACTTAGAGATAAAAGCATCTTTGCACTTATTCCAAGAATCAATACTATTTTTAGGCAAAGATGAAAACCAAACTTTAGCACGATCTCTTAGTGAAAACGGAAATAACTTCAATTTGACAATATTATTATCCGTATCTTTCTTCTTTTGCATATCACACAAATCAACAAAATTGTTTAGATGAATAGCGCATCTTCACTAGGAAGGCCGGCGAATTGATCTTTCATAACAAGATTTAGCAAAGTGGTATTGATTTCACAAGACTCATCATTATTAAGAGGAGCAATCGGAGTACTAAGGAAATCATTATTATTGGTATTCGAGAAATCACACAATTTGGTATTATCTTGCGCCATGGCAACAAGTAATCCAACACACAAGCAAACATAAAGGCGACGGGAAAAAGGCAAACGGGAAAGAGAGGAGGAGATTGGGAAAGAGAGGGCAAATAAAACGGCAAGGGTGAAGTGGGGGAGAGGAAAACGAGAGGCAAATGGCAAATAATGTAATGCGAGAGATAGGGATTGTGATGGGTACTTGATATGGTTGACTTGCTTGCGTAAGCCTCCCCGGCAACGGCGCCAGAAATTCTTCTTGCTACCTCTTGAGCACTGCGTTGGATTTCCCGAAGAGGAGAGGATGATGTAGTAAAGTAGCGTAAGTATTTCCCTCGGTTTTTGAGAACCAAGGTATCAATCCAGTAGGAGACCACGCACAAGTCCCTCGTACCTACACAAAACGATAGCAACTCGCAACCAATGCTTAGGGGTTGTCAATCCCTTCATGGTCACTTACGAGAGTGAGATCTGATAGAGATAATATTTTTGGTATTTTTGATAGATAGATGCAAAGTAAAAAGTAAAGGCAAAGTAAAAACAAAGAAAGTAAATAAAGTGATACAGATTGATATGATGAGAATAGACCCGGGGGCCATAGGTTTCACTAGTGGCTTCTCTCAAGATTATAAGTATTCTACGGTGGTTGAACAAATTACTGTTGAGCAATTGACAGAATTGAGCATAGTTATGAGTATATCTAGGCAATGATCATGTATATAGGCATCACGTCCAAAACAAGTAGATCGAAACGATTCTGCATCTACTACTATTACTCCACTCATCGACCGCTATCCAGCATGCATCTAGAGTATTAAGTAAAAACAGAGTAACACCGTAAGCAAGATGACATGATGTAGAGGGATAAATTCATGCAATATGATAAAAAAACCATCTTGTTATCCTCGATGGCAACAATACAATACGTGCCTTGCAACTCTTTTTGTCACTGAGTAAGGACACCGCAAAATTGAACCCAAAGCTAAGCACTTCTCCCATTGCAAGAACTACCAATCTATTTGGCCAAACCAAAAAAGATAATTCGAAGAGACTTGCAAAGATAACTCAATCATACATAAAAGAATTCAGAGAAGAATCAAATATTTTCCATAGATAATATTGGATCACAAACCCACAATTAATCGGTCTCAACAAACACACCGCAAAAAGAAGATTACATCGAATAGATCTCCACGAGAGAGGGGGAGAACATTGTATTGAGATCCAAAAAGAGAGAAGAAGCAATCTAGCTACTAGCTATGGACCCGAAGGTCTGAAGTAAACTACTCACACTTCATCGAAGGGGCTATGGTGATGATGTAGAAGCCCTCCGTGGTGTATGCCCCCTCTGGCGGAGCTCCGGAACAGGCCCCAAGATGGGATCTCGTGGATACAGAAGGTTGCGGCGGTGGAATTAGGTTTTTGGCTCCTGTTTTGATCGTTCGGGGATACGTAGGTATATATAGGAGGAAGGAGTACGTTGGTGGAGCTCCGAGGGGTCATGTTCGGTCAGAAAATCACGATCCCGGAGGTTTCATTCTGTTTGGACTCCGTTTGATATTCTGTTTCTTTGAAATACTGAAAAAGGCAAAAAAACAGTAATTCTGGGCTGGGCCTCCGGTTAATAGGTTAGTCCCAAAAGTAATATAAAAGTGGAAAATAAAGCCCAATATAGTCCAAAACAGTAGATAAAGTAGCATGGAGCAATCAAAAATTATAGATACGTTGGAGACGTATCACTCCTAAGGGGTTATATTGGTAGGAAAAGATCATAGCTCATCCCCGACCACCACTCATAAAGAAGACAATAAATAAATAAATTATGATCCAACTTCATCACATAACGGTTCACCATACGTGCATGCTATGGGAATCACTAACTTTAACACAATTATCTCTCAAATTCACAACTACTCTACTAGCATGAATCTAATATCACCATCTTCATATCTCAAAACAATCATAAAGAATCAAACTTCTCATAGTATTCAATGTACTTCATATGAAAGTTTTTATTATACCCATCTTGGATGCCCATCATATTAGGACTAATTTTATAACCAAAGCAAATTACCATGGTGTTCTAAAAGCCTCTCAAAATAATATAAGTGAAGCATGAGAGTTCAAAAATGTATATAAAATTAAACCACCGTCGTGCTCTAAAAAGATATAAGTGAAATACTAGAGCAATATTGTCTAGCTCAAAAGATATAAGTGCAGCACATAGAGTATTCTAATACATCACGATTCATGTGTGTCTCTCCCAAAAGGTGTGTAAAGCAAGGATGATTGTGTTAAACTAAAAAGCAAAGACTCAATCGTGTGGTGAATAAAAATATAGCCTCAGGTAAAGTTACCGATAGACGAAGACGAAAGAGGGGATGCCTTCTGGGGCATCCCCAAGCTTAGGCTTTTGGTTGTCCTTGAATTTTACCTTGGGTTGCCCTGGGAATCCCCAAGCTTTTGCTCTTTCCACTCCTTATTCCAAAGTCCATCGAATCCTTACCCAAAACTTGAAAACTTCACAACAAAAAACTCGATAGAAAATCTCATGAGCTCCGTTAGTATAAGAAAATAAATCACCACTTTAAGGTACTGTTGTGAACTCATTCTTTATTAATATTGGTGTAAAATCTATTGTATTCCAACTTCTCTCTGGTTCATACCCCACGATACCATGCATAGATTCATCAAAATAAGCAAACAACACTCGAAAAACAGAATCGGTCAAAAACAGGACAGTCTATAGTAATCTGTAACTCTAGAATACTTTCGTAGCTCTAAAACTCCTACCAAATTAGGAAAACCTAACAAATTTGTATACCAATCTAGAGAAAAAATCAGATCAAAAGGACATTTCTTTGAATTTTAAAGACTAATTTACTAAGCGCAAAAGTTTCTAATTTTCAACAGGATCAAACATCTAAATATATATGAATGTCAAACATCTAAATATATATGAATGTGCTGCAAGTTTAGTAGATTACGACGTATAAGCTAGAGTACTTAGCACTTACTCGATATAAGGCAGAATCTCAGGACAGTTATTCAACACATACCAAACCATTTTGTCCAAATCTTTAGGTTTGTCATCTTGTCAACTCTTCATGTAACTCGAACAGAACAATCGAAAACATTGAGCTTGGGATTGTCTTCACCCACCCCTTTGCTAAGTTGATCAGCTGTTTTAATGTATTTTGAGCAGAATGTCAATGCTTCTATAGCAATGTAGGGCTCTACAATGGAACCCTCAGGTCTAGCTCTGTTCCTAACATAGCCCTTGAAAGTGCTTAGCCGCCTTCCAATAGGGTACATCCAGCCATACTGTACTGGACCTCTAAGTATTGCCTCATGAGGTAGATGAACAGCCAAATGCACCATCACATCCAAGAAGGCTAGAAGATATATCTTCTCAAGGTCGCATAGGATAGTTGGTATCTTGTCTCTAAGTTGCTCCAAAGCATCTATCCTGATATTTCTACTGCAGAGTTCCCTGAAGAATTATTGCAACTCTGCAACTGCTCTATATAAGTCAGGGTGGCCCAATCCTCTAAGGATAACAGGTAAAACCCTTTGAAGTAGGACGTGCCCGTCATAAGTTTTCAACCCTTGTACCTTGTTCCCATGTGCACTGACTCTCCTTTCAGGGTTGGAAGCAAATCCATGTGAGAATCTTACATGTGACAGGACCTTGGAGAATTCTTTTCTTTTTACCTTGTCAAAGATGTACATAGTTGGTGCCATATCCCATGGGGCACCTTCATCTTCCACCTGCAAATCCTTTCTGATACTCACGTGTGTCAGATCAATCCTAGATTTTAAGGTATCTTTCTCCTTGCCTCCAATATTAAGAAGTGTGCAGATAATGTGGTCACATATATTTTTCTTGATGTGCGTCACATCAAGATTATGCCACAGATCCAAATCTTTCCAATACTCCAAGTCCCACAATGTGGACCTATGGGTAAACAATAATCTCTCTTCTGTCCTGCCATGCTTCCTTTTCCCGCTACCATTATCAGGATGGTTTCATAGTGTAATATGCCCGACCTTCTCTTATTCCACTTGCAACTCATCACCGGTGAGCCTCTTTAGTGCATCACGGTTTTCATGCTTTGCATTGAACACATGTCTTCTGTATTTTGTAGGACACGTCTTGTCCATGACAAGGAAATGGCGGTGTCCAATGTAATAGGTCTTGCTAAGTAATGTGTATGACAGCGGATTCTTGTCAAAGTGAACACATGCATTGTAACCATGTGTCGTTTGCCCTGACATAGTGCCCAAAGCCGAATAATAATGGATGCACTAAATTATAACAGCAAGCAGAAAGAAATCAGCTGGTGGGCTGCTATATAGGTATCGAGTGAGAACACGCATCCATAGCTATTGAAGTTCCTCCACAAGAGGCCCCATGAACAAATAAAAAATCTTTCCAGGACTTTTTGCACCTGGGATGAGCAAGGAAATCATGTAGTTTGATTCTTTGGTGCAGACATTTGGTGGCATGTTGTAAGGTATAACAAGCACTGGACACATGCTATATGTGGCGCTCTGGTGGCCAATGGGTTAAATCCATGTATAGCTAAGCCAAGTATAATGTTTCTCGGGTCAGCAGCAAACTTTTTGTGTTTCTGATTGAAGCTTTTCTAGTCCCTACCATGAGATGGATGGCTCATTACATTCTGATCTCTGTACTCCTAGTTCCTAGAATGCCACAGTACATCCTCTCTTGTTTCAGCATCATGAAACAACCTCTGCAATCCTTGTATAATTGGAAAATGTCTCAAAACATTATGAGGGATCCTCTTCACAGCATCACCATCTTTCCAGCTTGATGATTTTCATTTTGGGCATTCACTTAAGTTGGAACAGTCCTTCCGGAATAGAACACAATTATTCTTACAAACACGGATCATACCATAACCAATTTTACTATAGGTGTGTGGCAGCTCAGACGCGTCTGGGAAAGATTTATGGAAACCAGCCAACATCGCATCAAATGATGTATTGGTCATCTGCTCAGATGTCTTCACCTGATGAAAGGTGACCATAGGTGAGAATACTAATAACTTATTTCTTTGTGTGACTACCACATTGCATTGTTCCAACATGCAGGCCCACCGTTTTTCTTCTGCAGGTGAAAGTTCTTGAAATGCGCGAGCATTTCGTATCATTGTTTCAATGTTGGTCAAACTCGCTGGCTCCGCCACCACCACACCTCCTCCCCCTCTTTTCCACCTGAGCATTAGGAAGATCCAAATGGTGATCTGCTGCTTCCACATAGTCAGTAACATTGATGTTCACAGCTTCACCATGATGAACCCACCTAGTATATGTGGCCGACATCCCATAAAAGTGTGGATGATTTTGCATAGTTGAATAGGGTCTTGTAAGTGAATTCATACAACTGCTACATGGGCATAGCACATCTGATTTCGGAACATCATACTCAGCTCTGATAAAGTTCATGAAGTTTTCAACCCCCTCAACATATGCAGCGGAGAATCTTCGAGGAGAAGTTTTCCAAGTCCAGTCCATCTGTTAGACATACAAATTAGTTATTCTACTAGATATTATAGGAAAAATATATATGCTTTTTTATAAAGTCTGAAAAAATACCTACGCCGATGTCTAAAGTTATGGCAAGATATTTGGGCAAGAAGATCTAAGTAACGAAATATATGTAAAGCTAATTCAACAAATAGATTTGATTGCTAAATTATGGCAGACTATTTCAGCAGCCAATGAGGTCGAACACACAGCCATCAAAGGCCATCTGATCAACAAAGATCGAGTATAAAACGGGTTCGAGCTATTTCACCTAATAGATTGGCTACTAGACCATGGCAATCTACTTCACAACAAATATATGATAGGATATTTTAGCAACTAATCAGGCATGGCATGCCATATCAACAAAGAAGATTGAGTGCAGAACAGGGCAAGGAAGCTTCTTAAGTAGAGCATATTGACATTAAACTATTTCGGCAAAAAGTGAGATTAGCAACGTCTATCAGCTAAAATTCAGCGCTACTCTGACATGCCCTGGGCCTCAGTCTAGAATGCACGTACCGTGGGAGAAGCTGATCGTCGTGTGTCTCCACAAGAACGTCGCCAGCAATGTCAGCGTGGCTGGAGGACGGCAGTCTACAAGAGCATATTGTAGGAGCAACAGGATCACCATGCGTCCCCTCGACGAACCGCGGTGCCGATGTTTCGGCACGATGGGGAGGGTGGCTTTGGCGGAGCGAATAGAGTGGAGAGGGCCGGGGAAGAGGGGTTTGGGGAATATTATTGGTTAGTTGGCTGAAGGGTAATTGAATTTGGGATTTGGGGGGAATTTTCACGTGGTGGGCGGGGGAGTTTGGCGCATGGTCGGTTTCTCCAAATGCGGTCCCACGTGTTAGTGACGAGGCAAGTGATACGTCTCCAACGTATCTATAATTTTTGATTATTCCATGCTATTATATTATCTGTTTTGGATGTTTAATGGGCTTTAATATGCTCTTCTATATTTTTTTGGGACTAACCTATTAACTGGAGGCCCAGTGCTAGATTCAGTTTTTTTGCCTATTTTAGAGCTTTGCAGAAAAGGAATATCAAACGGAGTCCAAACAGAAGGACCGAAAGAAATCCAAGGGTGCACCCAGGGGGGTAGGCGCGCCCCCACCCTCGTGGGCCCCTCATAGCTCCACCAACGTACTTCTTTCTCCTATATATACTTTTATACCCTAGAAATATCACGGAGAGCCACAAAACCACTTTTCCACCGCCGCAACCTTCTGTACCCGTGAGATCCCATCTTGGGGCCTTTTCCGGCGATCCGCCAGAGGGGAATCGATCATGAAGGGCTTCTACATCAATACCATTGCCTCTCCGATGAAGCGTGAGTAGTTTACCTCAGACCTTCAGGTCCATAGTTATTAGCTAGATGGCTTCTTCTCTCTCTTTGATTCTCAATACAAAGTTCGCCTGGATGTTCTTGGAGATCTATTCGATGTAATACTCTTTTTTCGTGTGTTTGCCGAGATCCGATGAATTGTGGATTTATAAACTTGATTATCTATGAATATTATTTGGTTCTTCTCTGAAATTTTATATGCATCATTTGATATCTTTGCAAGTCTCTTCAAATTATCGGTTTAGTTTGGCCTACTAGATTGATCTTTCTTGCAGTGGGAGAAGTGCTTAGCTCTGGGTTCAATCTTGCGGTGTCCTTTCCCAGTAATAGTAGGAGTAGCAAGGCACGTATTGTATTGTTGACATCGAGGATAAAAAGATGGGGTTTATATCATATTGCCTTAGTTTATCCCTCTATATCATGACATCTTGCTTAATGCGTTACTACGTTCTTATGAACTTAATAATCTAGATGCATGTTGGATAGTGGTTGATGTGTGGAGTAATAGTAGTAGATGCAGAATCATTTCGGTCTACTTGACACGGACGTGATGCGTATGTTCATGATCATTGCCTTAGATGTCTTCATAATTATGCGCTCTTCTATCAATTGCTCGGTAGTAATTTGTTCACCAACCGTAATACATTCTATCATGAGAGAAGCCACTACTGAAACCTATAGCCCCCGGGTCTCTTTCTTATTATATTACATCTCTTTTATTTACATCACATCTCGGTTACTTTTTTGTAATATTTACTTTCCAATCTATACAAAAAATACCAAACTTTACTATCTCTATTAGATCTCACTTTTGCGAGTGACCGTGAAGGGATTGCCAACCCCTTTATCACGTTGGTTGCAAGGTTCTTGATTGTTTGTGTAGGTACTAGGTGATTTGTGTGTCGTCTCCTACTAGATTGATACCTTGGTTCTCAAAACTGGGGGAAATACTTACGCTACTTTGCTGCATCACCTTTTCCTCTTCAAGTGAAAACCAACACATGCTCAAGAGGTAGCAAAAAGGATTTCTGGCACCGTTGCCGGGGGATCTACGCCAAGTCAAGACATACCAAGTACCCATCATAAACTCTTCTCCCTCGCATTACATTATTTGCTATTCGCCTCTAGTTTTCCTCTCCCCCCACTTCTAAAACGATTTTCGAAAAACTTTGCCTTTCCTTCGCTCCTCTTCCATTCATCTCTTTTCGCTTGCTTCTTATGTGCTTGTGTGTTGGATTTATTGCTTGTCACAATGGCTCAAGATAATACTAAACTATGTGACTTTTCAAATACCAACAACAATGATTTTATTAGCACTCCGATTGCTCCTATTACCCATGTTGAATCTTGTGAAAATTAATACCGCTTTGTCGAATCTTGTTATGAAAGATCAATTTTTTGGCCTTCCTAGTGAAGATGCCGCAACCCATCTAAACAACTTCGTTGATTTGTGTGATATGCAAAAGAAGAAATATGTGGATAATGATATTGATAAATTGAGACTATTTCCGTTTTCGCTTAGAGATCATGCTAAAATGTGGTTCTCTTCCGTGCCTAAATATAGTATTAATTCATGGAATAAGTGCAAAGATGCTTTTATCTCTAAGTATTTTCCTCCCGCTAAGATCATCTCTCTTAGGAACGATATTATGAATTTTAAGCAACTTGATCATGAGCATGTTGCACAAGCTTGGGAGAGGATTAAAGTAATGATACGTAATTTCCCTACTCATGGTTCGAATTTGTGGATGATTATACAAAAAGTTTATGCCGGATTGAATTTTGCTTCTAGAAATCTTTTAGATTCGGCCGCAGGAGGCACTTTTATGGAAATCACTTTAGGAGAAGCTACTAAACTCCTACATAATATTATGGTTAATTATTCTCAATGGCACACCGAAAGATCCACTAGTAAAAAAGTTCATGCGATTGAAGAGATTAATGTTTTGAGTGGAAAGATGGATGAACTTATGAAATTATTTGCTAATAAAAGTGTTTCTTCTGATCCTAATGATATGCCTTTGTCTACTTTGATTGAGAATAATAATGAATCTATGGATGTGAATATTGTTGGTAGGAACAATTTTGTTAACAACGCGTATAGATGCAATTTTAATTCTAGGCCGTTTCCTAGTAATTCCTCTAATAATTATGGTAATTCCTACAACAACTCTTAAGGAAATTTTAATAAGATGCCCTCCGATTTTTAGATAGTGTTAAAGAATTTATGAGTTCGCAAAAGAATTTCAATGCTTTGATTGAAGAAAAATTGCTTAAGATTGCTGAGTTGGCTAGAAACATGGATAAAATTTCTCTTGATATTGATTCTTTGAAACTTTGATCTATTCCACCTAAGCATGATATCAATGAGTCTATCAAATCCATGAGAATTTCCATTGATGAGTGTAAAGAAAGAACCGCTAGGATGCGTGCTAAAAAAGATTGCTTTATGAAAGTACGTTCTTCTAGTTTTCATGATAATAATGATGAAGATCTAAAAGTGATTGATGGTACTCCTATTAAATCTTTGTTTTCCAATATGAATCTTGATAAATATGGGAGTGGAGATGAGTCAACTTTAGTTAAAAGGCGTCCCAATGATTCAGAGTTTTCAGATCTAGATGCAAAAATTGATGAAAGTGGGATTGAAGAGGTTAAAACTTTACATAGCAACGAACCCGCTATTTTGGAATTCAAGGGATTTAATTATGATAATTGCTCTTTGATAGATTGTATTTCCTTGTTGCAATCCGTGATAAATTCTCCTCATGCTTATAATCAAAATAAAGCTTTTACTAAACATATCGTTGATGCTTTGATGCAATCTTATGAAGAAAAGCTTGAACTAGAAGTTTCTATCCCTAGAAAACATTATGATGAGTGGGAACCTACTATTAAAATCAAGTTTAAATATTATGAATTCTATGCTTTATGTGATTTGGGTGCTAGTGTTTCCACAATTCCAAAAACTTTATGTGATGTGCTAGGTTTTCATGAATTTGATGATTGTTCTTTAAATTTGCATCTTGGGGATTCCACCATTAAGAAAACTATGGGAAGTACTAATGATGTTCTTATTGCTGCAAATAGGAATTATGTGCTCGTAAATTTCATTCTTCTTTATATAGATTACAATCCTACATGTCCTATTATTCTTGGTAGACCTTTCCTTAGAAGATTGGTGCAATTATTGACATGAAAGAAGGAAACATTAGATTCCAATTTCCTTTAAGGAAAGGCATGGAACACTTTCCTAGGAAGAAAACTAAATTACCTTATGAATCTATTATGAGAGCCACTTATGGATTGCATACCGAAGGTGGCAATACCTAGATCTATTCTTGTTTTTATGCCTAGCTAGGGGTGTTAAATGATAGCGCTTGTTGCAAGGCAACCCAATTTTATTTTTGTTCTTTGCTTTTTGCTCCTGTTTAGTAATAAATAATTCACCTATCTTATGGTTAGATGTGGTTTTATGTTTAATTTAGTGTTTGTGCCAAGTAGAACCTTTGGGAAGACTTGGGTGAAGTCTTTGCGATCTTGCTGTAAAAAACAGAAACTTTTGCACTCGTGAGAATAGCTTTAGTTTTTACTGGAGAGTTCTTTTGGGTTGATTCTTTTTGCATATGATTAATAGACAAATTCCTCACGGCCACCAATTTATTTCAGAATTTTTAGATTTACATAAGTATTCGAAAGTTACATATTTCTACAGACTGTTCTGTTTTTGACATATTCTGTTTTGTGTGTGTTGTTTGCTTATTTTGATGAATCTATGAGTAGTATCGGGGGGTATGAACCATATATAAGTTGTAATACAGTAGGTTTAACACCAATATAAATTAAAAATGAGTTAATTACAGTAACTTAAAGTTGTGGTTTATTTTCTTATACTAACGGAGCTCATGAGATTTTCTGTTGAAGTTTTGTGTTGTGATGTTTTCAAGTTTTTGGGTAAAGATATGATGGATTTTTGAATAAGGAGTGGAAAGAGCCTAAGCTTGGGGATTCCCAAGGCACCACAAGGTAATTCAAGGAAAACCAAAAGCCTAAGCTTGGGGATGCCCCGGAAGGCATCCCCTCTTTCGTCTTCGTCTATCGGTAACTTTACTTGAGGCTATATTTTTATTCACATGATATGTGCTTTTGCTTGGAGCGTCTTGTATAACATGAGTCTTTGATTTTTAGTTTACCACAGTCATCCTTGCTGTACACACCTTTTGGGAGAGACACACATGAATCGGAATTTATTAGAATACTCTATGTGCTTCACTTATATCTTTTGAGCTAGACAATATTGCTCTAGTGCTGCACTTATATCTTATTAGATCATGGTGGTGGTTTTATTTTATAGAAATTATTGATCTCTCATGATTCACTTATATTATTTTGAGAGTCTTCTAGAACAGCATGGTAATTTTCTTTGCTTATAAAATTAGTCCGAATATGATGGGCATCCAAGATGGGTATAATAAAAACTTCCATATAAAGTGCATTGAATACTATGAGAAGTTTGATTCTTTATGATTGTTTTGAGATATGAAGATGATGATATTAGAGACATGCTAGTAGAGTAGTTGTGAATTTGAGGAATACTTGTGTTAAAGTTTCTGATTCCCGTAGCATGCACGTATGGTGAACCATTATGTGATGAAGTTGCAGCATCATTTATTTATTGATTTCCTTCCTTATGTGTGGAGGTCGGGATTGCGCGATGGTTAACTCCTACCAACCATTCCCCTAGGTGCGTGCATGTAGTACTTTGTTTAGATTACTTGTAGATTTTTGCACTAAGTATGTGAGTTCTTTATGACTAATGTTGAGTCCATGGATTATACACACTCTCACCCTTCCAGCAATGCTAGCCTCTCTAGTGCCGCGCAACTCTCGCCGGTACCATACACCCACCATACACCTTCCTCAAAACAGCCACCATGCCTACCTATTATGGCATTTCCATAGCCACTCCGAGATATATTGCCATGCAACTTTCCACCATTCTGTTTATTATGACACACATCATCATTGTCATATTGCCTTGCATGATCATGTAGTTGACATCGTATTTGTGGCAAAGCCATCGTTCATAATTTTTCATACATGTCACTCTTGAATCATTGCACATCATCGGTACACCGCCGGAGGCATTCACATAGAGTAATATTTTGTTCTAAGTATTGAGTTGTAATTCTTCAGTTGTAAGCAAATAAAAGTGTGATGATCTTCATTATTAGAGCATTGTCCCATGTGAGGAAAGGATGATGGAGACTATGATTCCCCCACAAGTCGGGATGAGACACCAGACTAAATATAAAAAAAGAGGCCATAAAAAAGAGAAAAGGCCCAAATAAAAAAAGGGAAAAAGAGAGAAGGGACAATGCTACTATTCTTTTACCACACTTGTGCTTCAAAGTAGCACCATGATCTTTATGATAGAGAGTCTCCTATGTTGTCACTTTCATATACTAGTGGGAATATTTCATTATACAACTTGGCTTGTATATTCCAATGATGGGCTTCCTCAAAATGCCCTAGGTCTTCGTGAGCAAGCAAGTTGGATGCACACCCACTTAGTTTCTTTTTGAGCTTTCATACACTTATTGCTCTAGTGCATCCGTTGCATGGCAATCTGTAACGCTCGGATAATTATGCTACAGTAAGCCCCTGTTTATGGTGCCATGTCATCGAATTTACTATGGTTAAGTTCACGTTGATTCAAAGTCGGTTCTGTTTTCAAATTTAAAATGAGTAAAAAGAAAAGGCAAAAGTAAATAAAATAAAAAGAGAAGGCAACCAAAAAAAGAAAAGAAGCCCCCTTCCCCACTAGGCCGTGGCCCAGCTGGACCACCAGACCACCTGGCCGGCCCACCCCTCCCTCTCCCTTATCCCCCCACGCACCCAAAATATCTGGGCAGCTTGCCCCACTCCCCCCACGTTTCCCTCACTCCTCCCCCTCTCCCCTTGATTAGATCTGGGTCGGGGCAGTTCCCCCGGCCCCTTCGATCGCTGCCCCCTGCCTCCTCCCAGGCGCCCCCCCCCCCACTCGACTGGATCAGGGAGGGGCTAGATCCCGCGCTGCCCTGCGCCTACGACACCAGCGCCCATCCCCGGTGCCGCATCGTTGTTGCCGTGCTCCGCGACCTCGTCGGTGCCGCTCCACCGACTCCCCCTCGTCGATGCCAATGCGCCACGTCACCCCCCGTCCCTTCTCGCAAGTGAGCGCCGCCGTCCCCCTTCGCCTCCTCTCTCCCTGGGTCGCCATGGTCACCGCCCTCCCCGCCCGTTGCGCACTCACCGTGCAGCTCTCCCCGTCGCTCCCGCACATGGCCTCGCTGGCCCACGCCCGTGGCCACGGTGCTCGACCGCGCCGCTCGCACTCATGGTCGCGCCACCGTCGCCTCCTACTGCTGCGAGCTGCTGCAGACGCCGCTTGCCGTAGCCACCGACCACCATGCCGCCACGCCTGCGGTCTGGCCGCGACCCGCATTCCCCCTTCTCTCGCTGGCCGGCGTCCTCTGCCGTGGCCGACGTCGCCGCCCCCCTGGTGGCCTCAGGCACACACGGGTGCCCACGCGCCGCACCTGTTTCGCCCGCCCCGCTTATGCCCCCTGGGCTACTGACATTGGGGGGCCACTCCCCTATTAAAAAAGAAGTTAAAAAATAATATAATAATAATAATAATTAATTAATTAATTAGTTTAATTAATAACTTAACTTAATTACTTCTGTTTAATTTACCTAATTAACTGGTTTAGTTAATTAATACATGCTTAATTAACTATACCTATGACACGCGGGCCTCAGTTGATAGTTTGACCAGTCAACCGACTGGTTGACTGCTGATGTCATGATGACATCATGCTGATGTCATTATTCATTTATGTCGAGTTTAAAAATTAATAATAAATTTAGAATTTGTTTTAAACTTCGGATAATCATAATAAATAATCTGTAGCTCAGATGAAAAAGTTTTATACATGAAAGTTGCTCAGCACGACGAGACGAATCCAGGTATGTGGTCCGTTCGTCGGCCACACGTCCCTAGCATGGAAAACATCAAACCTTTCCCCTCCGGTTCATCTTTTTGGCAGATGTCCGGAACCGGGAAAACTTTCCCGGATGTTTCCCCCTTCGCCCGTATCGCCTAGCGCTATGTTAGAACATCTCTAGCCCCGCTTATAATCATGTTATGCATATGCTTGCGTGTATTTACGGTTTCTTCCCCCTCTTCTCTCCGGTAGACCGCGAGACCGCTACTGATGCCCCTGTGATCATCTATGTCACTGACGACCCTCTTCTCTTTGCTACTATAATTGATTGCTCCTCTTCTGTTACATAGCCTGCTTTTGTACCTGCTATTGTACCTTACCTGCTTATCCTAAACTGCTTAGTATAGGTTGGTTAGTGATCCATCAATGACCCCCACCTTGTCCTTGTTGCTCTTGCTTCATCATCGACGACTCGAGCAACGTGATCGACGACCAGAGCCTGACACCTCACATCACATCACGCCCCTATTGTTGCTCGACTCTACAGAGTTACCATCAAGTGCCGAGGGTGGAACCTCATACATCACTCCTGATGAGATCTCTGTAGTGTAGCTATTCGGTCGTGGTCCTTGAGGGTGATTCCTCATTAACCACTTCTGATACAACTCTGTCGTGCAACACCTCAAGTGTGAACCTCAAGGGTGCTTCCTCTTATGTTCACCTTGATGATTACATCGAGTGGAATGCACCGAGGGTGATTCCTCGGGTTTTCCCCATGATGTTTGGACACATGGTTACCTTGAATTTACTTGAGACCTTGGTGAAAGTCAGGCGGGCCCGGAGAGCACCCGCAAGATGGTTACGTGGCACGGCCGGGCATTCCGGGCCCTTGCCGTAAGTCCACGAGACGGGGAGATAGGGTCACACTATCGTGATTCTCTGCTCGTCTCTGCAAGCTAATAATACACCATGGTTTGGGTATTTGTTCTGAGTTAGCCTCTGGTCTTTATGCACCAACCACCATGCGAGAATAGTTATGGGCCTCGGCATCGTGGTATCAGCCGAAGCTTTGTCAGACGTCTAGTTCAGCACGGCTGGGCCGGCACCATCCTGTAGTGGTGGAACCAGGACCAGCCCTGTACGCAATGATCCGGAGTGCAACGGGCGATGGGCCCATACCCCAGAGTGCTTAGTATGTAGACCGGAGGGGACCTCTCTGCTAAGCCTAGGTAGGGCTACGATGTGTTGATCTTCCGAGGCCGGGCATGGCCCAGGAAAGTGAGTCTGGCCAGAGTAATCAAGCGTCTTGGAAAACATGGTGCACCCCTGCAGGGAAGATTATCTATTAATAGTAGTGTCCACGGTAACGGACGTTCAGACTTATACCCTGATCTTATACAACTACAAATGGATACTTGAAATATGTGGCTCCGGGATTGCTTTCTCGCAGGGAGTCGAGGAATGATCTCTGGGCATTAATGCTACAACATGTTTTTTAATTAAAATGCTATTCTTTACTCTTCTACATGCTACAAGATGCTTGGAGCTGCTTGAAGATGCTAGTCTTCGTTAGGCTCGGCCTTCCCGCTCTATTTTGGCATTCTGCAGTTCAGCCCACAGATACAAACCTTCCATTTGATACCAATGCATACTTAGTATAGATCTGATGCTTGCGAGAACTTTGGATGAGTACTCATGGTTGCTTTGCTACCCTTTTTCCCCCTTCTTTCTTCTTTCCGGTTGATGCAACCAGATGGTGGATCCTTCGAGCCAGATGCCACCCCGTCGACTAGTACATGGAGGTCTTCGAATACCAGGAGTAGTTAGGAGGTCCCAGGCAGGAGGCCTTGCCTCTTTGATCATTGTTGCTTTTGTGTTAGCCTTCTTAAGGCATCCTTGTTTAACTTATGTATGTACTCAGATATGGTTGCTTCCGCTGACTCTTGTGTATCGAGCTATGTATTTGAGCCCTCGAGGCCCCTGGCTTGTAATATAAAGCTTGTATTCTTTTTTGTGTCTAGAGTTGTGTTGTGATATCTTCCCGTGAGTCCCTGATCTTGATCGTACACATTTCTGTGTATGATTAGCGTACGATTGAATCAGGGCGTCACACAATCCCTACTCACTCACATTGATATCTATCAATGGGCATCTTCATAGCCTGTTGATTCGCCTAGTTGACGTGAGACTGTCTTCTCCTTTTTGTCTTCTCCACAACCACCACTCTATTCCACCTATAGTGCTATGTCCATGGCTCACGTTCATGTATTGTGTGAAGATTGAAAAAGTTTGAGAATACTAAAGAGTGAAACAATTGCTTGGCTGAAACCGGGGTTGTGCATGATTAAATACTTTGTGTGATGAAGATAGAACATAGGCAGACTATATGATTTTGTAGGACAACTTTCTTTGTCCATGTTATTTTGAGAAGACATGATTGCTTTGTTAGTGTGCTTGAAGTATTATTATTTTTATGTCAATATTAAACTTTTGTCTTGAGTCTTTCGGATCTAAACATTCATGCCACAATAAAGAAAATTACATTGATAAATATGCTAGGTAGCATTCCACATCAAACACTATGTTTTTATCATTTACCTACTCGAAGACGAGCAGGAATTAAACTTGGGGATGCTTGATACGTCTCCAACGTATCTATCATTTTTGATTGTTCCATGCTATTATATTATCTGTTTTGGATGATTAATGGGCTTTAATATGCTCTTTTATACTCCCTCCGTCCCGTAATATAAGAACCTTTTTTACACTACACTAGTGTCAAAAACGTTCTTATATTTTGGGATGGAGGGAGTATTATTTTTGGGACTAACCTATTAACCGGAGGCCGAGTGCCAGTTTCAATTTTTTGCCTAATTTAGAGTTTTGCAGAAAAGGAATATCAAATGGAGTCCAAATGGAATGAAACATTCATGAGGATCTTTCTTGGACGAAAAGCCATCCAAAAGACCCGGAGTTGAAGTCTGGGACTCTACCGGGTGGCCACGAGGCAGAGGGCGTGCCCAGGGGGGTAGGCGCGTCCCCCACCCTCGTGAGCCCCTCGTAGCTCCACCGACGTACTTCTTTCGCCGATATATACTCTTATACCCTACAAACATCAGGGAAAGCCACAAAACCACTTTTCCACCGTCGCAACCTTCTATACCCATGAGATCCCATCTTGGAGCCTTTTCCGGCAATCTGCCGAAGGGGGAATCGATCATGGAGGGCTCCTACATCAACACCCTTGGCTCTCCGATGAAGCATGAGTAGTTTACCACAGACCTTCAGGTCCATAGTTATTAGCTAGATGGCTTCTTCTCTCTCTTTGATTCTCAATACAAAGTTCCCCTCGTTGTTCTTGGAGATCTATTCGATGTAATACTCTTTTGTGGTGTGTTTGCCGAGATCCGATGAATTGTGGATTTATGAAGTTGATTATCTATGAATATTATTTGGTCCTTCTCTGAAATCTTATATGAATGATTTGATATCTTTGCAACTCTCTTCGAATTATCGGTTTAGTTTGGCCTACTAGATTGATATTTCTTGCAATGGGAGAAGTGCTTAGCTTTTGGTTCAATCTTGCGGTGTCCTTTCCCAGTGACAGTAGGGGCAGTAAGGCACATATTGCATTTTTTTCCATCAAGGATAAAAATATGGGGTTTATATCATATTGCTTGAGTTTATCCCTCTACATCATGTCATCTTGCTTAATGTGTTACTCCGTTCTTATGAACTTAATACTCTAGATGCATGCTGGATAGCGGTCGGTGTGTGGAGTAATAGTAGTAGATGCAGAATGGTTTCGGTCTACTTGACAAAGACGTGATGCCTATGTTCATGATCACTGCCTTAGATGTCTTCATAATTATGCGCTCTTCTATCAATTGCTCGGCAGTAATTTGTTCACCCACTGTAATACATACTATCTTGAGAGAAGCCACTAGTGAAACCTATGGCCCCCGGGTCTCTTTCTTATTATATTACATCTCTTTTATTTACATCACATCTCATTTACTATTTTTTAATCTTTACTTTCCAATCTATACAACAAAAATACCAAAAAAATATTTACTTTACTATCTCTATTAGATCTCACTTTTGCGAGTGACCGTGAAGGGATTGACAACCGCTTTATCGTCTTGGTTGCAAGGTTCTTGATTGTTTGTGCAGGTACTAGGTGACTTGTGTGTAGTCTCCTACTGGACTGATACCTTGGTTCTCAAAACTGAGGGAAATACTTACGCTACTTTCTTGCATCACACTTTCCTCTTCAAGGTAAAACCAACGAATGCTAAAGAGGTAGCAGCAAGCCGAAGTGCGTTCCGTTTGCATGAGCCATGTGCAGGACAGACCGTGTGAGGGGTTGAAATGCGACCGCGACAAGCGTGCTATGAGTGTAATGCCTTTTTCCTTTTAAACTTGGTGCTTCGCGCGATCCATCAATACTACTGCTAGTAATCTGGTAATACTGGCTAAAACGGAAGGGCCGGGTCTTTTCCCACGCGATATGCTGGGAGGTTGGCTTAGTTGACTTTTTAGGACTTTATTTATTATTAGGACAAGGCTTAGTTTGTTTGAGAGAGAGAGCAAGAGAAAGATGTGACATGCGTGAATGTGTAGTGGACGTACTATTGGAGCTCCTAAGATAAATTGTGCATGTATACCTATGTGTTTATTTACATTGCATGTTAGCTTGGTCTCAGGTCAAACCTTCTATACTTAGACCAAGTTTGTACACACAAAAATGAATCATCATTCAATATATCTTACTGTTATTGTGAAAGTTCATATACACCGGACAAGATTCATGCAAACATGACAAATTTTCATTACATTTCAAACTTTTATAGGACAGAAAAAAGAAAAGAAACCCAACCCTAAACCTATTCTACGGCGGCAACCGACATCCACATTCCTTTGTACTTTCGTATTGGCTACAACGTCCTCCATCTGTCATCTCCATGAGAGGTGGTGGGTTCAGGACCTGTGAAGTGATGGTGCGGTCTCCGGCGAGGAAGAGTAGAACATGTGAGGCAGACCAGCCAGTGGGCACACCATGCCCTGCCGCCTCCCATGCCCTACTCATCCTTGGAGGAGTCCCCGACCTTGGCTATGTCGGTGGACGTGAGATCGATGATCATGGATGTGGACGGTCCGTCGCTTCACCTACCACATGCGCCACAGAACGTTGGACGGCAGCAAGTAGGACACGTGGCTGGCGATGCTCCCATCATTGGCCGGCAACATAGCGACCGCTTGGGCGGTCGCGTCCACCATTTAGCTGGGCGTTGCCGCTTTAAGTACCGCATTCCGGTGAGGCCAAGTGTCCGGGTGCGTCAATAAGTCACCGGAGTTGGTTCCTCGGGCAGCGAGCCTACTTAATGTCGGCATACAGACAGACGGCAGGAATGCGGGCAGTTGGGGCCGGCTAGGAACGCATGCGCGCAATGGCGCGAGGGACAAGGGTTTTTTGTGTGCCAGGTTAGTCATCTGTGGGCATGCCAATGTTGGACATGCCCTTTGCTCACATGCGATCCCACATGTCATTGAAATATGACCCGGCATGGTCTCAGGTCCTGGGGATGCAGTTGGCCATGCTAGAATACTCTGGGGATGCGTCGCGACCACGTGCATCCTTGACGAGCCGAGTGTTGATCTGCTGGTCATGCCACAGCAGCAGCGCCACCCTCGGCACCCTAAAACCGAGCGTGTCCAGCGTTGATGATCGTGTCGCTCACCATGGTCGCCATGCCCAAAGGCAGTATGGGAGCTGCGCCACATTGCTGTCCCCCACGACCCACATGAATGGTTGTCGATGGCAAGGAGGTCGTGGGCCAGCTCCTCCATTGGACTAGTCTGTGCCACATGTCGGTTTCCCTGTTTTCCCGGCCAAATTCGAGCGTCGGTATGGCCTCATTAATGCTCGGCCGACCTCCCTCACTCTTCTAGTCTCGTAGTATCCATAAATGACGTGGGCAGGGGAGGGGGCGGACCTCGATTTGCTCTCAACTGCGGTCCCACAAGCAAACGAAAAGGCAACAAGGAGCGTGTTCCATCCTGTGAGCGACATGCAGGGTCCATCGTGGTGGGGTGCAATGCGAACACGACATGAGTTATGTACCCCATTCGTTCATTATGAACTTGCATACTTCGACTACTCCTTTTTTGGAACACAGTACAGACCCAAGCGCTCATACATGCGTGCATACACGCACCCCTATGAACGAGCACACACACACCCTACCCCTATGAGCACCTTCAAGAGGCTAAGCTGTCATATCTATAATACTATATCTCTACTCTCAGTGATGATGGTGTGCCTGCCATCTTGCAATATAGACCATCTGATCTATATCTGACGGATAGAAAGGAAACTATGGCAATTTTTTCCAAAAGAATGCCCGCACCTCTCTCGTTCATCCTTATCTCCCACAACCCCATTGTTGAGTACTACCTCCGTCCTGGTTTATTGGTCCCCCTTATAATTTATGTCAAATTTTGAACAATGATTTAACTAACAAAATGTTAATGCATGTCAACAAAAATTACATCATTGGATTCGTATTTGAACATAGTTTTCAATGATATAATTTTTTATGACATGCATGGAAATATTGTTAGTTAAATTTATGGTCAAATTTTGGCATGAAGTACAAAGGGGACCAATAAACTTGGATGGAGATAGTAATTAAAAAAGGAAGCTCTGGAACAATCTAGCATTGTGGATGCTGCCGGCATCATCCATCCCCATGCCTCTGCTATGTCCGACCACCAATCACCACCGTGCCCCACTCCTCCTCACCTTATCTCTCATCTTTCTCGACATATCATTTTTCGATGAAATTCTCGAGATACCTTTTTTCAATGAAATTCTCGAGATATCATTAGTTTTTACATATGAGATTACTCCTTCATGGGTCAATCACAATAGGTGTTCTGTAAAAAAATGCATCCCAATGTTCCATGCAATGCACGGGCATCTTGCTAGTCATGTTGAGATTTACGAAGTCACCGCCTCGTCATTGATAGGAATGATGGGGAGTTCCGGACGTCTGCCACGTGAAACTCTGAAACTTTGGTCCCATCCCACCCCACAATTCTCTAGGATCCAGCCGTCCGGCTTTGCAAACTCCGCACGGTCAAAAACGATTGACTGGTTGTCACCACAACCACTATTCACACCAAAACCTTCGCTGCTCGACCTACGCCAGCTACTTGCCGACTGGTCACCACTGCCCCAAAACTACACCTCCTCTCCAGCCCATTCCCCAACCTTTTGATCCCCTAGCTCGCATCAGCCGTCCCCTAGTTTGCCGGAAAGCCATAATGCATCGCAAGATCACATACTACAAGATGTTGACGTCGGAGAGCCGCGCAGAAATCATGGTGGCGGTCGGTGCCATAGACCTCCATTCCCAAGATCTCTTTGCGGATGGCCAATCCTCGAGTTCTCTGGAGCCAAGCTTCGAGGAGGAAGCCGATCCAATGTTCATGGCAGAGGTCGCGGCACAAAAGGCCCCTAACGCATATGAGACGATGGATGCCGACTTTGTGCCAGCGTCCAGGCCCCCCATGATATAGGCGGACTAGCAGTTCAACCTGGCGATCCTAAAGGAGGACCAGGATGCGGAGGATCAACTCAATGCGGATTGCATGGATGCCGCTACCATGGAGGGCCTGCTGCAAGCAGAACCGGATGTTGTAGAAGTGAGCTGGGAGGTGGAGGCTCAACTTGACGTGGAGCGCATTGATACTGCTGCCATCGAGGCCCTCCTACAGGTAGAATGGGACGCCCTAGACTTGGACCGCACGACGGAGGCTCAACTCAACACCGAGCGCATGAATGCCGCTGCCATCCAGGCCCTCCTGCAGGCTGAACCGAATGTCATGTACGTGAACCAGGCGGTGGTTATGTTCGTGCAGAGCACCCATACGCTCCGTGTGAACGAGTAGCTGGTGGCCAAGGACAACCATGGTGTGGAGACACACGTCGGCAGCTACAGCTGGTTTGCACCGGCAGCCAATGACGACAAGGCCATCTCGTTCCGCAAGAAATGATAGTTTTTCTTTATGTTGTTGTTTTTAGGTATCTTTTGCCGTGTAAAATATATATTCATGCAAGTTGCCTCACTTTCATCATTTGGGTCAGTTGACCATTTCAGGCGGTTGGATGAATATCCTATGCTCCTAACCCTTTTTCTTCCTCATCTCTTCTTCTTCCCCAAGAGACCACCGCACGGACCGCACGGATCTTCCCCAACATGCGGCTTGATAAACATACTTTATGAACATAAATTATGTGTCAGCGGTAGGACGGCGGGGTTGGGTTTGATCACATGAGGTAGCACGTGTTAGTGATGGTGTGTTCCCTTGGCTGGGTTTGCAGCATGCAGGAGCGACTGTGTGAGGGTGTGGTGTGACCACGAAAGCCGAGCGGAAGTGTACCTCCATTTCATTCTAAAAAACTTTGGCAAGCTTGGCAAAAATGTGTGGCTAAGTATGGCAATGCAAGGCCTAGACCCAAATAGGATACAAGTACGTATGTACTACTTGTGTTAAAAAAGAAAGGTGGGGTTTTCCTTCGCGGGATTGATCGATACAAATCCTCGTTTAACGTGTCAATTAATGCGTATTTTTTCTCCAACGCCCAAAGAACTAACCATATCACTCCTCATTGCTTGATTAATGCAGCACCATGAAAACCAACCTTCTCACTTCCGCATGCATGCAAGGGTATATTAATGTCCTTGGTTGCTAGTACGAGGCAAACCCCATCAATTTTGCCTTGATTACTATTAGTGGCCTTCTGCAAATTTTAATTTTGATGCTGGCCTTGTATGCAAAAAAATGGAGGTAGTAACAATTTGATTCCTTCCCCATTGCGGCGACCTCGACGATATCTTGCACATTGTGTCTTTGGCGAAGTGCATTCGACGGAGCACACCATTAAGGGATACCACAGTAAGTCATTCGCAAGTGCATCCTGCAAGCCGAGACAACCGCCTTCTTTGCATGCAGGAAGTCTGTTGAACCAAAGGAGGCATAAATGTACTAGTACTATACAATAGCATCGTCCGTCCAGCTTAGTGCAGTAAGGTGGTTTCTCAAAGAAGATGATGGAGAAGCGGTGTCAGCGAAGAGTGAAATGATGGTTGCTTCATCCATGCTTTGTGATTTGATGCCTCACTACTTTGCGATTTGTGATAGAAGGGATAGGGGAGTAGACTCTGTGATCTATACTGTACATGCGTCCAAGGATGGAGAAAGAGGAGAGATGTGCATTTTTCTATTCCTTCAATCAATCAATTAGGGAGCTTCAGTTCCATATTTTTGGCTTTGGCAACTCCCTCCACAATGGTTCCCATCGATGCCAAAGCTATTTTCACATTTGGCTACACATTGTGGATGCCCTTAAACATACCAATTGGTTTTGCTCCTATGTGCTATCTATACAAATCATGGTTATATTGATCTAAAAACTTATAGTATCAAGATTAGTAAAAAGGAGGTGATTTTTCCGCGCACATGGCGGGAGAGAGTTCTAATTTTTAGGGGACGTTGTCCTGGCAGTTTTCTAACATGCGGTCCCATGTGTCAGTGCTTTACAAAGTTGATCCGCATCCCACATGAGGCAGAACAACGGCAAAAGCAACACGTGGTTAACTTGAAGAAGATGAGGGAGAAGTGGATTCAGCAACGAGTGAAATGATAGTTGCTCCGTTCTTCCAACTCCTTTTTTTAGCATTAATTCGTCCCTCCAACTTCACTGCGATAAAGTTGCAGCTTAGTGATTTGACTCCTCATTGGTCATTACTACGTCGGCGACATGACTCGGGTGCTTCACCCCTTCTACTCTACACTGTTATTTCGATATGGCACGTGGACCCGGTTGCTTGATGTCCCACATGTCGGTGAAAGGGACTAGAACATTTATGAAAACGAGCGCTCCACTCTTACGACGGAGGAGTACATGACACGGCGGCCTAGTGAACTGTTAGTTGTACTGTAGTAGTACTTAGTTTTGTTGTTTCGCATGATCCATCAATACAAACCCGATTAAACTGGCGAGGGCAGGATTTTCCCCACGCGATAGATGATACTAGACATACATTTCGAAGGCAATTTTAATGTATGCAAACTAAATTATTAAGTAACTATATGAGATCTAGTAAAACTAAAAACACATATGATTTATTGTGTTAGAGTGTAGTAGTAGTGTTGTATCGCATAGTTGTTAGATGTAACATGCGAGAACGCGTAGAGATGTACATTTGGAGGGCCTACAAATAGAAATTGGGCATAAAGTGGATTCAAATATTTGTATTCGTCTTCATATCATTTGTAACTCATATCTACAGTTTGTGTAGTAGACGTGAATGCTTGTTCGCTCTTACGAAACTAGTACATCAATAATGGGGTGGCGTGTGCCAATTTATGCACTGGCACGTTGGCCTACTCGGATCCACAGAGAGAGCAAGAGAAGAGATAAATAGACTGGTGGTCGGTGTATTTCAGGCGAAAAGCATAATACGATCACCAGACTTCAGAATACGCTTATTGCGGTCACTATATACATTTATTGGTGATTATACAATCACTTGCTCACCGTTCAATATCGAATTGCACTCTGTTGACCGGCCAAATTGTCTGTGTGGCACTATGTTGACTGGTTAAATTGTCCATGTTCCTTGTGGGTCCCACCTGTCAGTTCGCATAGGAATAAGGTAAGATAAACACAAATTTACACAGGCGCGACAAGACTCCAACCCATGCGCCGGAGCCACCTGGTTGTGTATGTGTCTGTCACGGCCTGATGTATGCGCATGCACGTGTAGGTCGAGCACTTGAGAATGAGCATGTGTGTTGGTGGTGTGGTGCATGTGTGCATGCATGCGTGCGTGTGTGGGTGTGAGTGTTGCGTGCGTGCGTGGCTGCGTGTGTACATATGAGTGTTGCGTGCGTGCGTGGATGCGTGTGTACGTGTGAGTGTTGCGTGCATGCAGTTCGTGTGCATGCGTGCATGTGTGTATAATCACCACACCAGCTCATGTGTGTTAAAACAGACATCTCAGCATACTAATACAAGGCCACCTTGTCCGCTGTGCCCATGGTCATGACTTCAAACCACCGTCCAATATTTTTTATCATTTGTTTTCCTTCTTATACATCACGACAGGTGGGCCCAATGTTAGTGAGATAATGTGATGCACCACTAGAGGTGGCACGTGGAGCATTTAACTGGTGAACAAGTCATGTCTTGAGCAAATACTGAGCTGTACGGTGAGCCCGTGACTGTATAATAACCACAAAACAGAAATGGTGACCGTAATGAGTGGATTCTGAAGTCCAATGTACGTATCATGCTTTTGCTTCAAATACAACGATCGTCATTGTATATATCGCAAGAGAAAGATGAAACATGTGTGGATGTGCTGGGGGCATACTTTCAGAGGATCTGGAGATAGTTTGTGTGCGTATGTGAAAGGGGCATAGAGGGGGTGTATACGATGGAGAGAGAGAGATGCTCTTCGTTTCTCTTTATTATGACGAACTCTATATATAGTATAAAAATATAAAAATTCACAGTGTGAAATAAATATCATTGGGTGCACCATGCAATGCAAATTAATGTTCATACTCCTCAATATAACTTGTAATGTTGTATATATGTAGAAATTCGAAAATCACTTTTTGGCCGCACTTTGCGTGGTTTTATTCAAAAGGAATCTTGTATGTGCAATAAACATGAAGAGAGGGCTTTTTAGTGTCGAACGCAATGAGGAGCTAAAGGTAGAATAAATATTCCCTCAAGTTCTATCGACCACCGATACAACTCTACGCACACTTGACGTTTGCTTTACCTAAAATAAGTATGAAACTATTTTGCCAGAATAAAACTACGAGTACTTTGCAAGCATAAAACTACGAATAAATTGCAAGGTAATAAAAGTGGATAGCTTTTGTCAACAAGAAAGTCATTTGACCCTGGGCAATCGATAACAACAACTGGTAATCATTCTTGTAATTTTATATGAGGGAGAGGCATGAGCTAACATACTTTCTCTACTTGGACCATATGCACTTATGATTGGAACTCTACAAGCATCCGCGACTACTAAAGATCATTAAGGTCGTGAAACCCAACCATAGCATTAAGTATCAATTCCTCTTTATCCCATACACAACAACCCGCCTACTTGGTTTTTTAACCTTTTGTCACTCTCGCAACCCACAATAAGCAAATCATGACCGTATTGCAACACCCTACAGCGGGGGGCTCTCACATTTGCGTGAGATGGAGGGCACCGCAGGACAGCACCATAAATAAAATGTACAATCATACAAACTAAGATCACGAATAACCCACAGGACAAAACGGATCTACTCAAACATAATAGGGTAGCCCAATATCATTGGCAAGTAATATATGGATTTGAGCACCATGTTTAATATATGGATTACACAGCTGCATAGAGGGGGAGAGAGTTGGTGTTTGTCACACCCTAGCTAGTCATGCATTAGAGTGTTGCATCATGTTTACTCTTTCATCAGAAACTTGAAATGGGGATGACAGAACCCCCAGTCCCCTCTGAAACCAACTAGGGTTACTAAAATAATTTTTCAATGAACCTGAAATGCCCTTCTAAAATGCCCATCATTTTTGCCTTGGTTCAGAACCTCTGCCAAAAGTGGTGCACATTTTCCTAGGCCATCCTAAGGTTTTTGATTTAAATCATAAATATTTGAATTTGGGCATTTAAAAAAATATAAAATATTTAAATGCTCAAATATCTCCAAACTGAAATGTTTCATGTTGGAAATAATCCAACTATGGACCAGGAGTAGTTTGGTGATTTTTGGAGTTGCCTAGGTATTTTATTTAATTCAACAAAGTTGCAGATATATTAAATAAAAAACAGAAATAGAAAAAAGGGGGAAAACTTACCTGTGTGGCCCAGCCAGCTGGCCGGCCCAGCTAGCCAGCCCAGCCCACCACCGCCGTCGTCCTCCTGGCGCCAGTCGGCCAGGCGTGTGGCCGGCGCGCGCGCACGGCCACCGCGCCACGCCACCTGCTCGCCTGCTTGCCTGCCCTCCCCTCCTCGCTCGGTGTCCCCGGACGACGCCACGCCTCCCCCCTGCTCTCTCTCACTCTCCCCCGACTCTCCCCTCGCTCTCTCTCTCGCTCGGCCGAACACCACCGTCGCCGCCGTTCGCCATAGCCACCGTCTCCGACCACCCCTCGCTCCCCCGACTAGCTCAGAAGCTCCGCCTCGACTCCCTCTTCCTCCCCACCGCTCCACGGGTCCCCGGAAGCCCTGCATCGCCGCCACGTCGCCGTTCCCCTCTTCGGGCTCCGACCGTCGCCGCCGTCGAATTCACCGTCACCAGCGCGTCCCCGAGCCCGCTATCCATCCCTGCAGCTCCGCGGTGAGCCCCCGGATCATTTCCCCCTTCTCCCCTGGTCTCTTGCGACCTCTAGGCCCTAGCCCCACCTCGGCCGAGACCTCCACGCCGCCGGCGATGTCGCCGTCGTGGCCACGGTCGCCGTAGCACCCAACCGAGCACACCATCGTGCTCCCCGCCTCACCAGGAGCACGCAGCACGCACCAACGCTTCCCCAAACCCCCTGCAACACTGATCCCGACCGCACCCGAACTCCGGCCGCCGCAGCCGAGCTCGCCGCCGTCAACTCCGGCCACCCCGAGCCCAACCACCACCACCAATAGACGCGGCTCAACCTCAGCAACACGTAGATGCCTTCCGCCGTCCATTTGGTTGCCGGAATGGCAAAAAGCACTTTCGCCGCCGTCTCGGACCTCGCCGGCGTCATGTCGCCGGTGGGGTTTGACTTGCCCGACCTGGGGTTTGACCCCCCAGGGTCACTGACGCGTGGGCCCTGTCGGCCAGGTGGTTAGGTTAGCGCTAACTACTGTTAGTTAACCCCCCTGACACTGACAGTGGGCCCCAGCGCCACTAACCCCTAATTAGGATTAATTTAATCCTGTTTAACCCCCCCTGTCACTGACGTGTGGCCCCCACACGTCAGGTTTGACCTCAGCCAGCCACAGTTGACCACTGACGTCATGCTGACGTCATGCTGACGCAGTAATTGAATTTCTGGATTTAAATTAAATCAGGAAATTCCAGAATATTAATTAAACTTCAAAAATTCATAACTTTTATTCTGTAACTCCAAATTGGACAAATTATATATGAAAAATGATCAGAAAAATCCAATCTATCCA
Source organism: Triticum aestivum (assembly GCF_018294505.1). Classification (NCBI taxonomy): domain Eukaryota; kingdom Viridiplantae; phylum Streptophyta; class Magnoliopsida; order Poales; family Poaceae; genus Triticum; species Triticum aestivum. Next base: position 280,316,299 of record NC_057804.1, on the reverse strand, counting down.
TCTGTACTATTTTCATGCATGATCAAACAAGTTAAATTGATGTTTTAATCAGAACAAGGAAAAGCACTTTAAAAGGCCATATTTGAATTTGAAATTTGAATCCTTGATTCAAATTTGTTCAAACACTTCTGGTTTTAGTTGCATTAGCCCAACACACTCATATTGCCATGTTTCATGCATGCATCATATTGTTGCACATTGTTTGGTGATGCTTGTGTATCGATGTCCTTTGCGACAGGATCTGTCCCCGAGGAGTACCGTGATTACCCTAACGAAGAACCGTATCCGTGCATCGAACCATCAGGCAAGCAACCAACCATTTGATCATATCGATACAATCCCATGTTCTCGCTCCTGCTCTCTTTTACTGCATTAAGACAACGCGATTCAAACTGCTGTGTGCTACGGTAGTTGAACCCATTTCCTCTGCATGACCTGTCATTGCCACAGTAACTAGATGAAACCCACTAGCATGTGTAGGAGTTGATTGAGCCCTATGTATGTGTTGTTCCTACCTTGCTATGCCTGCTATGCTTAGAGTCGTGTCAGGTCTGGTTCATCTGGGTGATGGGCTAGAGTGAAATGATTATGTCGGTAATGAGAGTGGTGTGGTGAACACGATTTGGTAAAGGTATCGATGAGAGGCCATGTAGGAGTACATGGTGGGTTGTTTCATTGAAGCCGACCTTAAGCACTGAGATCTGTATGTGTGATTTAAGAATCAGCTACTACCATGCATTGGGCCCGAAACCGATGGACCCTCTCGACTTCTTATTCACCCTAGTTCTCCGTCCAGGAGTTGCAAGTAGTTTCTGGTGTTTGTAGCCTACTGGAGGCCGTGGACAGCGCTGACCGTAGGGGTGGGCTGTGATGCGGTAGGTACGTGGCACGGTGTACCGAATACCCGTTAGGTATCTCGGGAACCCTGTTCACATCGTTCGGGGCCGTATGGGAAACCTCGGTCGGACTCCCTGCGGATGGAACCTGAATAGGCGATAAACCTGGACTGGAGGCTTAGGTGATTAGGTAGGTCGTGGCCGACACCCACGTTGGGCTTCCACTTGAAGGTTGCCGAGTACATGTCGTGTAAGCAACGATAAGTGGTGAGAGCGTGTATGAAGAAGTACACCCCTGCAGGGTTAACATGATCTATTCGAATAGCCGCGTCCGCGGTAAAGGACTACTTGGTTGCCTATACAGTTCATAGACAAGTAAATGGAAAACTACTAAAAGCCTCAAGATAAGTGTGAGTGCCGAGGATGGCTCTTCCGTAGGAAGACGGAGGTGGATCCTCGGTAGTGTATTGAAGTGGTGAGTAGTGGACTCGTGTGCGCAAAACCATTTCAAGTTGGAGTATCGTAGGATAGTCTAGCCAAGAGTCAAAGCTGGCTTGCTGCAATAACTCCACCAACCCTTCTTGATACTATGCATGTATGTAGGATCTGATGTAAGTCTTGCTGAGTACCTTTGTACTCATGTTGCTATAATCTACATTTTTACAGAAGACGCTGCAACCCCTTCTGATGGGTTCTATGTAGACGTTGACATCAACGAGTAGGCTAAAGACCCAGGTGGTGACCCTGAGCTTGTGAAGGACCACGTAGTATAGCTAGGCTTTCCAAGCCTCTTTTATTTTACTAGTGTCTGTACCCAGACAAGTTATTTCCGCTGCTGGTTTGTATGACTGTATGACTTGTATGTGGGGTCGTGAGACCCGTACCTTTGTGTATGTTATGTATGGCTCACTGAGCCTTAAATAAAGTACTTGTGTCATAGAGTCATGTTGTGATGCTTCGTTGTATTTGCACATATCGAGCATATTGTGTGTATGATTGAAATGCTTGGTATGTGTGGGATCTGACTATCTAGTTGTTTATCTTTAGTAGCCTCTCTTACCGGGAAATGTCTCCTAGTGTTACCGCTGAGCCATGGTAGCTTGCTACTGCTCTGGAACACTTAGGCTGGCCGGCATGTGTCCTTCTTCGTTCCTGTGTCTGTCCCTTCGGGGAAATGTCATGCTTTGAGTACCGGAGTCCTGTTAGCCCGCTACAGCCCGGTTTACCAGAGTCCTGCTAGCCCAGTGCTACAGCCCGGACCCACTTGCTGATGACCGACACGTTCGAAGCTGGGTCATGGATGCCTGTCCCTGTAAGTCTGCGCCACTTTGGGTTTACGACAAGTCATGTCAGCCCGGGCTCTTTATCATATGGATGCTAGCGACACTATCATATACGTGAGCCAAAAGGCGCAAACGGTCCCGGGAAAAGGTAAGACGACACCCGTGGGGATACCGTGCGTGAGGCCGCAAAGTGATATGAGGTGTTACCAGCTAGATCGATGTGACATCGAGTCGGGGTCCTGACAGCGTTGGCATCAGAGCCAGGTTGCCTGTAGGTTCTCCAAGCCAAACTGGTCGATGTTGAGTCTAGAAATTCTTTAGTTATATGTAGGGGAATTGTTTGTGGGTTGGAACGTCAGGCTATTTTTACTCCTTATACCTTATGACTTTCTGATCTGAGTCAGTCCATTCTTCCACCGGGGGTTAAGGAATTAGGATCTGTTCTCTCTATCAGGATCACGAGTTACTAATCAGTAGTACCTTATAAGTTTGATGGTTACCAGCCTAGTTCAGTTCTACTACCACCTTATGTTGTTAGAATGATTCCAGAACTTTGATGTGATGATGTTGAGTGTGTACGAAATCCTTTGTCAAATGTCTCAAAATCCTTTTTGAGCATTTACAGCTGTTATGCTGCCGAAATTTTGCTAGAAATTCTAATGCCTTTGCATTATGATTGTGCTTTCAGATGGCCACTCGCGACCTCAATCAAGTGGTTCGCCTGACTCGATGCCTAGATGTACCCGGCCATACTGCTAAGTTGGTCAGGGTAATGACTGAGGCTGGATACCGCTGGTATCCTGAGTACACGGTCGAAGAGCAATTCCGAGATTTTAATCAAAGCCAGTATCTCTGCACTGTCAGGATATTTCCATCTTATCCTGGATCCACTGAGCCTCTTCACTGCTCCTATGGACTCGGGGTTACTATCGAGATGGCTGTGCAGGATGCCGCCTACTCTATGATGACCATTATGCGAGTCAGATCTGGTTTATTTCGGGACTCTGACTTCCGGTATATGCCAGGATCACTTCCGGGAGCACAAGGGTATCTCCAGGCTATCTATGCTGACTCCACTCAGGAGGATTCACGGACTCGCACCACTGGTGAGATGCTCGAGGATAAGGACCGTGAAAATCGGGCCTTAAGGTTAGAGCTCTTCAATACCCGTGCTGACCACTGGGCCACTTTGACTCGGTTCGCACCGGCGGTGCAAGCTGGATATTCAGATATGCACGATCTCTATCCAGTGAGATCTGCTCTGCCGGACGTGATGGTTTGGCGTGATGTAGGAGGCATCACCCCACCTCGCGGTCCCCGCAGGCCACCGTTTGCTGGTCCAAGGCCTCATCCTAGCCCCTATGGTCCACAAGCTCCGCGAGACCGTCTGTTTCCGGATGATCATGTTGAACTTCCGGGCTATGGAGGTGACTTCTACGAGGACTACTACGGATCAGTCTGAGTTAGTGGTAGTATCACTAGTTCGCACTAGCTGTGTCGTCTATCGTCCTGCGTGACTCGTGGGATATGACCTAGTTTGTACTCCTTCCGGAGATGTAGAAAAATAATGTATAGGAGCTTGGAATGCCTCCGATGAGATGTAATCCTCTTTTCACCGTAATAGTACTTTGTTTGGTCTTGTACTAAACCCTGTATGGTGTGTATGACGATGGAATAAAAGAAGCAGTTTCTGTATCTACCATGTCATACGGATGATCATCTTGCATTCCGAGTTATTCCTTACATTATGTATCCTATGACGGAATTTTACCATCCTGACTAAATCATTGTCTTGATCACCTAGGATGGTCAACACGCGCGCTAACCCTGCTTCCCAAGAGCAGGCCGAAGGCAGTGAAGCCAGAAATGAACATCTGCCTCATCCTCCTTCACTAGCCGAGGTGATGATGGAAGCTGAGAGAAACAAGCGGGAGACAAACCGTTTGTTGGAGCGTATTGAACAGAATACAGCACACCATCAGAGGGCTAACGTGGTGTCACTCAGTGATTTTATCAAATTGCATCCACCCACGTTCCACCACTCCGTCGAGCCTCTCGACGCTGATGACTGGCTTCGCAGTATCTCTCACAAACTGCGTTCCGCGATGGTAGCGGAGGCTGACAAGGTCACCTTTGCTGCATATCATCTTGAAGGCCCCGCCAGTCTATGGTGGGAGAATTATGGAGCTATGCGCCCAGCGGGCCATGTCACAACTTGGGCTGAATTCAGCGAGGCTTTCCGTGAACATCACATTCCGGAGGGTCTCATGGACCATAAGCGTGAAGAATTTTGCAATTTCACCCAAGGCCGACTTTCTGTGGATGCCTATAGCAGGGAGTTTGGTAATCTCGCCCGATATGCAACTGAGGAAGTTTCTACTGACGCCAAGAAGCAAGCAAGGTTCCGTAAGGGCCTTAGTCCTGAGCTTCGCCACGACCTCCGTCTGCATGAGTGCACATCTTTTTCGAAACTTGTCAACAAAGCCATCAGTGCTGAAACTGGTCAGACTGACTATGACGCAACACGCAAGCATGGACGTGACACGGGTTCCTCATCCGGTGCTGGTCCTCAGAAGCGCCGCGTGTGGGTATCCAACACCGCCCTGCCACCCAGGTTCACACCGAGGCCATCTTTCCAGGCGCCTCGCCCCGCTCAACAGTCTGCTCCAGCCAAGCCCTATGGGGGTCCAACCAATAATGCTCCTCCACGTACCAGTTCCGTGACTTGTTTCAAGTTTGGGGAATCTGGTCACTATATGCGTGAGTGTCCCCAGACCAACCCCAATCAATCTGCTAAAGCTGTTGGCCGTGGCAAGCCGACAGGAAAAGTGTTTCATGCTAAACCGGTCACCGCTTCACGTGGCCATGTCAACTGTATCTCTGCCGAAGAAGCTCAAGAAGATCCCAACGTCGTTCTCGGTACGCTTCTTGTTAATTGCCACCCGGCATCTGTTCTTTTCGATACAGGAGCCTCTCATTCTTTTATATCTGAAAATTATGCTCGTTTGCATAACGTTGCATTCTATGACTTGCCATCCTCCATGGTAATTCAAACTCCGGGATCCAAATGGCAAACTTCTAGAGTAAGCCATGGAAATGAAATCCAAGTCGACAGACTTGTTTTCCTCGCATCTTTGATAGCCCTTAAATCTTCAAATATTAATATCATTTTGGGTATGGACTGGATGTCAGCTCATCAAGCCAAAATTGATTGCTTCTCTAGGACTGTTCAACTCACCCATCCTTCGGGGAAGATAGTCAATGTCTTGACCCGAATAGCCAAGCGACAATTATATTCTCTTAACGCCAGTCCTTTGGCAGACCTTGAGGATGTTCCGGTAGTCTGTGACTTCCCGGATGTCTTTCCAGAGGAATTGCCAGGTGTTCCACCTGACAGGGATGTTGAGTTCGTAATAGACCTCATTCCAGGAACCGTTCTGATTGCTAGAAGACCTTATAAGATGGCACCCCTAGAACTAGCCGAGCTTAAGAAACAACTCGATGAGTCCTTGAAAAAGGGTTTCATCCGACCTAGCTCATCACCGTGGGCTTGCCCCGTCCTATTCGTCAAGAAGAAAGATGGTACGGACCAGATGGTTGTAGATTACCGACCTGTCAATTTGGTCACAATCAAAAACAAATATCCACTTCCCAGGATCAACGATCTGTATGATCAGCTCGCTGGATCCTCAGTCTTCTCCAAGATGGATTTGAGGTTGGGATACCATCAAATCAAAATCAGAAACGAGGACATTCCTAAAACGGCCTTTGTTACTCGTTATGGCCAATACGAGTACACCGTCATGTCCTTCAGTTTAACCAACGCTCCAGCCACTTTTTCTCGGTTAATGAACTCAATCTTCATGGAGTATTTGGATAAATTCGTCGTAGTTTATCTCGATGATATACTCATCTACTCCAAGAACGAGGAAGAACATGCCGAACATCTAAGGCTAGTGTTGAAGAAACTTCGAGAGCATCGCCTTTATGCCAAATTTTCAAAATGTGAATTCTGGTTGTCAGAAGTGACCTATCTGGGTCATGTAATATCTGGTAAAGGTATTGCTGTTAACCCTGAGCGAGTTCAAGCCATCCTTGATTGGACTCCACCCGAATCGGTCAAGCAAGTTCGGAGTTTTCTAGGCTTAGCGAGCTATTGTCGTCGCTTTGTCGAGAATTTCTCCAAAGTTGCTAAACCTCAAACCGAACTCCTCAAGAAAGATAAGAAGTTCGAATGGACTCCACAATGTGAGCACAGCTTTCAGGAACTGAAAAGACGCCTGACTTCTGCTCCCGTGCTGGTACCGCCAGACTTCTCCAAGGACTTCGTTATCTACTGCGACGCCTCGCGACAAGGACTAGGTTGCATTCTCATGCAAGATCGACACGTAATTGCTTACGCTTCACGGCAATTGCACCCACATGAGGAGAATTATCCTACTCATGATCTAGAGCTTGCAGCCGTAGTCTATGCACTTAAGACCTGGCGACATTACCTCCTTGGTAATCGTTGCGAAATATTCACTGATCACCAAAGTCTGAAGTATATTTTCACCCAACCGGATTTGAATCTCAGGCAGAGACGTTGGGTTGAATTGATCACTGACTTCGACTTAGGGATAACCTATACCCCAGGGAAAGCCAACGTCATGGCTGATGCGCTAAGTCGTAAATCTTATTGTAACAACCTGATGTTACAACAAAGTCAACCGCTTCTCCATGAGGAATTTCGAAAGCTTAACCTTCACATTGTTCCTCAAGGTTTTCTCTCCACCTTGGTGGCAAAACCTACCCTTACGGATCAAATTATCAAAGCACAGAAGGTAGATCCGGGAATCTCCCGCATCAAGAGGAACATTCAGAAAGGAATTGCGGATTGTTTCTCCATTAATGATCAAGGAGTCGTATACTTCGGGGATCGACTAGTAGTTCCCAAAGTGCGCAACCTAAGGCGATTAATCCTTAAGGAAGCTCATGAATCTCCTCTCACTATTCATCCCGGTAGTACCAAGATGTATCAGGATCTACGCCAGAGGTTCTGGTGGACTAAGATGAAGAGAGAAATTGCTCAGTATATTGCAAATTACGACGTCTGTCGTCGTGTAAAAGCAGAGCATCAACGGCCTGCTGGCACCCTTCAACCCTTAGCTATTCCTGAATGGAAATGGGATAAAATTGGTATGGATTTCATTACCGGCTTTCCCAGGACCAAAAGAGGGAATAATGCTATTTTCGTCGTGGTCGATCGTCTTTCCAAAGTAGCTCATTTCCTACCTGTTCGTGAGAGTATAACCGCTAGTCAGCTGGCAGACTTATACATCTCCCGAATAGTGTCCCTCCATGGTGTTCCTTTGGAAATCAATTCGGATCGAGGAAGTCTTTTCACCTCTCGATTTTGGGAAAGTTTCCAAAATGCTATGGGAACTCGTCTCTCCTTTAGCACCGCTTTCCACCCTCAGTCAAGTGGTCAAGTGGAACGCGTCAATCAGATTCTAGAAGACATGCTTCGAGCCTCCGTTATCTCTTTCGGAATGGACTGGGAGAAGTGCCTTCCATTTGCCGAATTCGCTTACAACAACAGCTATCAATCTAGCTTGGGTAAAGCCCCTTTTGAAGTTCTCTATGGACGACGATGTCGAACACCCCTTAACTGGTCAGAGACCGGGGAAAGACAATTCTTTGGCCCGGATATGATTCAGGAAGCAGAAGAACAAGTTCGTATCGTTCGTGAAAAGTTGAAAACAGCCCAATCCCGTCAAAAGAGTCAATATGACCAAAAACATAAGGCTATGACTTTCGAGGTTGACGAGAAGGCTTATCTTCGGGTCACCCCTCTGAAGGGAACCCATCGTTTCGGTATCAAAGGCAAATTGGCTCCTCGTTACATTGGACCTTTTCGCATTCTTGCCAAACGAGGAGAAGTTGCCTACCAGTTGGAACTACCTCCGCACCTCTCCAGAGTTCATGATGTCTTCCACGTTTCTCAACTCAGGCGTTGCTTCTCGGATCCTATCCGTGAAGTGGACCACGAAACGCTTGATCTCCAAGATAATCTTACATATCGAGAGTACCCCATTCGTATCCTCGATCAAGCCGAACGTACCACGCGACGTCATAATATCAAGTTTCTCAAGGTTCAATGGTCGCACCATTCTGAGGATGAAGCAACTTGGGAAAGGGAAGATCGTCTTCGACTTGAATATCCCGCCTTCTTCGCGGAGGAACCCAAATCTCGGGACGAGATTCTTTTGAGTGGGGGTGAGTTGTCACACCCTAGCTAGTCATGCATTAGAGTGTTGCATCATGTTTACTCTTTCATCAGAAACTTGAAATGGGGATGACAGAACCCCCAGTCCCCTCTGAAACCAACTAGGGTTACTAAAATAATTTTTCAATGAACCTGAAATGCCCTTCTAAAATGCCCATCATTTTTGCCTTGGTTCAGAACCTCTGCCAAAAGTGGTGCACATTTTCCTAGGCCATCTAAGGTTTTTGATTTAAATCATAAATATTTGAATTTGGGCATTTAAAAAAATATAAAATATTTAAATGCTCAAATATCTCCAAACTGAAATGTTTCATGTTGGAAATAATCCAACTATGGACCAGGAGTAGTTTGGTGATTTTTGGAGTTGCCTAGGTATTTTATTTAATTCAACAAAGTTGCAGATATATTAACTAAAAAACAGAAATAGAAAAAAGGGGGAAAACTTACCTGTGTGGCCCAGCCAGCTGGCCGGCCCAGCTAGCCAGCCCAGCCCACCACCGCCGTCGTCCTCCTGGCGCTAGTCGGCCAGGCGTGTGGCCGGCGCGCGCGCACGGCCACCGCGCCACGCCACCTCTCTCCCTGCCTGCCTGCCCTCCCCTCCTCGCCTCGGTGTCCCTGGACGACGCCACGCCTCCTCCCTGCTCTCTCTCACTCTCCCCCGGCTCTCCCCTCGCTCTCTCTCTCGCTCGGCCGAACACCACCGTCGCCGCCGTTCGCCATAGCCACCGTCTCCGACCACCCCTCGCTCCCCCGACTAGCTCAGAAGCTCCGCCTTGACTCCCTCTTCCTCCCCACCGCTCCACGGGTCCCCGGAAGCCCTGCATCGCCGCCACGTCGCCGTTCCCCTCTTCGGGCTCCGACCGTCGCCGCCGTCGAATTCACCGTCACCAGCGCGTCCCCGAGCCCGCTATCCATCCCTGCAGCTCCGCGGTGAGCCCCCGGATCATTTCCCCCTTCTCCCCTGGTCTCTTGCGACCTCTAGGCCCTAGCCCCACCTCGGCCGAGACCTCCACGCCGCCGGCGATGTCACCGTCGTGGCCACGGTCGCCGTAGCACCCAACCGAGCACACCATCGTGCTCCCCGCCTCACCAGGAGCACGCAGCACGCACCAACGCTTCCCCAAACCCCCTGCAACGCTGATCCCGACCGCACCCGAACTCCGGCCGCCGCAGCCGCGCTCGCCGCCGTCAACTCCGGCCACCCCGAGCCCAACCACCACCACCAATAGACGCGGCTCAACCTCAGCAACACGTAGATGCCTTCCGCCGTCCATTTGGTTGCCGGAATGGCAAAAAGCACTTTCGCCGCCGTCTCGGACCTCGCCGGCGTCATGTCGCCGGTGGGGTTTGACTTGCCCGACCTGGGGTTTGACCCCCCAGGGTCACTGACGCGTGGGCCCTGTCGGCCAGGTGGTTAGGTTAGCGCTAACTACTGTTAGTTAACCCCCCTGACACTGACAGTGGGCCCCAGCGCCACTAACCCCTAATTAGGATTAATTTAATCCTGTTTAACCCCCCTGTCACTGACGTGTGGCCCCCACACGTCAGGTTTGACCTCAGCCAGCCACAGTTGACCACTGACGTCATGCTGACGTCATGCTGACGCAGTAATTGAATTTCTGGATTTAAATTAAATCAGGAAATTCCAGAATATTAATTAAACTTCAAAAATTCATAACTTTTATTCTGTAACTCCAAATTGGACAAATTATATATGAAAAATGATCAGAAAAATCCAATCTATCCATCTGTACTATTTTCATGCATGATCAAACAAGTTAAATTGATGTTTTAATCAGAACAAGGAAAAGCACTTTAAAAGGCCATATTTGAATTTGAAATTTGAATCCTTGATTCAAATTTGTTCAAACACTTCTGGTTTTAGTTGCATTAGCCCAACACACTCATATTGCCATGTTTCATGCATGCATCATATTGTTGCACATTGTTTGGTGATGCTTGTGTATCGATGTCCTTTGCGACAGGATCTGTCCCCAAGGAGTACCGTGATTACCCTAACGAAGAACCGTATCCGTGCATCAAACCATCAGGCAAGCAACCAACCATTTGATCATATCGATACAATCCCATGTTCTCGCTCCTGCTCTCTTTTACTGCATTAAGACAACGCGATTCAAACTGCTGTGTGCTACGGTAGTTGAACCCATTTCCTCTGCATGACCTGTCATTGCCACAGTAACTAGATGAAACCCACTAGCATGTGTAGGAGTTGATTGAGCCCTATGTATGTGTTGTTCCTACCTTGCTATGCCTGCTATGCTTAGAGTCGTGTCAGGTCTGGTTCATCTGGGTGATGGGCTAGAGTGAAATGATTATGTCGGTAATGAGAGTGGTGTGGTGAACACGATTTGGTAAAGGTATCGATGAGAGGCCATGTAGGAGTACATGGTGGGTTGTTTCATTGAAGCCGACCTTAAGCACTGAGATCTGTATGTGTGATTTAAGAATCAGCTACTACCATGCATTGGGCCCGAAACCAATGGACCCTCTCTACTTCTTATTCACCCTAGTTCTCCGTCCAGGAGTTGCAAGTAGTTTCTGGTGTTTGTAGCCTACTGGAGGCCGTGGACAGCGCTGACCGTAGGGGTGGGCTGTGATGCGGTAGGTACGTGGCACGGTGTACCGAATACCCGTTAGGTATCTCGGGAACCCTGTTCACATCGTTCGGGGCCGTATGGGAAACCTCGGCCGGACTCCCTGTGGATGGAACCTGAATAGGCGATAAACCTGGACTGGAGGCTTAGGTGATTAGGTAGGTCGTGGCCGACACCCACGTTGGGCTTCCGCTTGAAGGTTGCCGAGTACATGTCGTGTAAGCAACGATAAGTGGTGAGAGCGTGTATGAAGAAGTACACCCCTGCAGGGTTAACATGATCTATTCGAATAGCCGCGTCCGCGGTAAAGGACTACTTGGTTGCCTATACAGTTCATAGACAAGTAAATGGAAAACTACTAAAAGCCTCAAGATAAGTGTGAGTGCCGAGGATGGCTCTTCCGTAGGAAGACGGAGGTGGATCCTCGGTAGTGTATTGAAGTGGTGAGTAGTGGACTCGTGTGCGCAAAACCATTTCAAGTTGGAGTATCGTAGGATAGTCTAGCCAAGAGTCAAAGCTGGCTTGCTGCAATAACTCCACCAACCCTTCTTGATACTATGCATGTATGTAGGATCTGATGTAAGTCTTGCTGAGTACCTTTGTACTCATGTTGCTATAATCTACATTTTTACAGAAGACGCTGCAACCCCTTCTGATGGGTTCTATGTAGACGTTGACATCAACGAGTAGGCTAAAGACCCAGGTGGTGACCCTGAGCTTGTGAAGGACCACGTAGTATAGCTAGGCTTTCCAAGCCTCTTTTATTTTACTAGTGTCTGTACCCAGACAAGTTATTTCCGCTGCTGGTTTGTATGACTGTATGACTTGTATGTGGGGTCGTGAGACCCGTACCTTTGTGTATGTTATGTATGGCTCACTGAGCCTTAAATAAAGTACTTGTGTCATAGAGTCATGTTGTGATGCTTCGTTGTATTTGCACATATCGAGCATATTGTGTGTATGATTGAAATGCTTGGTATGTGTGGGATCTGACTATCTAGTTGTTTATCTTTAGTAGCCTCTCTTACCGGGAAGTGTCTCCTAGTGTTACCGCTGAGCCATGGTAGCTTGCTACTGCTCTGGAACACTTAGGCTGGCCGGCATGTGTCCTTCTTCGTTCCTGTGTCTGTCCCTTCGGGGAAATGTCACGCTTTGAGTACCGGAGTCCTGTTAGCCCGCTACAGCCCGGTTTACCAGAGTCCTGCTAGCCCAGTGCTACAGCCCGGACCCACTTGCTGATGACCGACACGTTCGAAGCTGGGTCATGGATGCCTGTCCCTGTAAGTCTGCGCCACTTTGGGTTTACGACTAGTCATGTCAGCCCGGGCTCTTTATCATATGGATGCTAGCGACACTATCATATACGTGAGCCAAAAGGCGCAAACGGTCCCGGGAAAAGGTAAGACGACACCCGTGGGGATACCGTGCGTGAGGCCGCAAAGTGATATGAGGTGTTACCAGCTAGATCGATGTGACATCGAGTCGGGGTCCTGACAGTGTTGACGGTAGCAAGATTGTTGATGAAGATCATCGTCATGATCCGTGCCCCGGTAGCGTTTCGGCGCCACCGGGAGAGAGGGTGAGAGAGCCCCCCTCCTTCTTCTTCTTCCTTGGCCTCCCCCCTTAGATGGGAGGAGAGTTCCCCCTTGGTTCCATGGCTGCCATGGCACCCCTTCGAGATTGGATCTCCCTCTATGTTCCTTTCTGTTTCGCGTCCCCAGATCTAGCTGAAAACCTTTTCTTATATTCTGGGAGATCCGTAACTCCGATTGCGCAAATTTTTTAACATGATTCTTTTTAGGATATAAGCTTCCTTGCGCCTGAAGAAGATATCCAACCAACGTACAAGGTGTGCACAACCCACTAGGGTGTGCCTGGCCCCTGGGCGTGCCCTGATGTCTTGTGGTCTGTGGGCGCCCGTTTGCGTTGATTCCAAGTCCCAAAAATCAAATATATTCCAAAATAATTATTCGTAAATATTTATCGCGTTTGGACTTCGTTTGATATGGATTTTCTGCGAAACAAAAAACATGCAACAAACAGGAACTGGCACTGGGCCCAGGATCAGTAAGTTGGTGCAACAAATCATGTAAATTGTTGTCAAAAGTATGTAAAAGTTGTATAATACTTGCATGGAACAATAAAAAATTATAGATACAACGGAGACGTATCAGCATCCCCAAGCTTAATTCCTACTCACCCTCAAGTAGGTAAATGGTAAAAAAGATAATTTTTGATGTGGAATGCTGCCTAGCATAATCTTGATCATATATCTAATCATGGCATGAATATTAAGACATGAGTGATTCAAAGCAATAGTCTATAGTTTGACATAAAGACATCAATACTCTGGCATCCCAACAAAAAATTATGTCTTTCAAAATATCAATGCTAAAGAACGTTATCCCCAAAAAATCATATAGTCTTGTAATGCTCTGTCTTCTTAACACAAAGTATAAATCATGTAATACCCCGGTGTCAACCAAGCAATTGGTTCATAATTTTTAACGCGCTTCAACATTTTCACTCTCACGCAATACATGAGCGCAAGCTATGGATATCGCACTATGGGTGGAATAGAATATGATGATAGGGGTAAACATAGAGAAGACAAAAAAAGTAAGAAAGTCTCACATCGACGCGGCTATCCAACAGGCTGTGGAGATGCCCATCAATTGATATCAATGTGAGGAGTAGGGATTGCCATGCAACGGATGCACTAAGAGCTATAAGTGAATGAAAGCTCAGTATGAAACTAAGTGGGTGTGCATCTAACTCTACAATGAAAAATTCCCACTAGTATATGAAAGTGACAACATATAAGACTCTTTTATAGGAAAAGCATGGTGCTTCTTTGAAGCACAAGTGTGTAACTAGCATGCCCCTTCTCTTCCTAGTTTCTTTCATTTTTTCCTGTTTCTTTTTTCTTTCTTTTTTTATTGTTTTCCTTTTCCTTTTTATTTTTGGTCCAGATTCTCATCTGACTTGTGGAGGAATCATAGTCTCCATCATCCATTCCTTACTGGGACAATGCTCTAATATTGAAAAATGATGATCATCACACTTCTATTTAGTTACAACTCAATATTACAACTTGATGAACAAAGTATGACTCTATATGAATGCCTCTAGCAGTGTACCAGGGTGTGCAATGATCTTGTGTAGCACATATATCAAAAAAACAGACAAGCCATGGAAACATCATGCTAGCTATCTTACGATCATGCAAAGCAATATGACAATGATTGCTCAAGTCATCAAAACAAAAGTGGTGGAAGTTGCATGGCAATATATCTCGGAATGGCTATGGAAATGCCATAATAGGTAGGTATGGTGTCTGTTTTGAGGAAGATGTAATAAGTCTTATGTGTGATACAGCGTATCATATCACGGTGTTTGGATGCACCGGCGAAGTTTGCACCATGTCTTGAGGTGAGAAAGGGAAATGCATGGTACCGCAGAGGCTAGCAAATTGCGGAAAGTAAGAGTGCTTATAATCCATGGACTCACATTAGTCACAAAGAACTCATATACTTATTACAAAAGTTTATTAGCCCTCAAAGAAGAGTACTACTACGCATGCCCCTAGAGGGGAGGTTGGCAGGAGTTAACCATCGCGCCCCCCCGACCATCACACAAAGATAGACAATCAAGGATAAATTGTGCTCCAACTTCCCAGTAGAACGGGAGAATATACATGCATGCTTCGGGAATCAGAAACCTTAACACCAATATCTTACTAAACACGATCATCCACTAGTACCTCCCACATATTATCATCTCTATATTGCAAAACTATTGTAAGCAATCAAACATATCATATTTAGTGATCGACGGGTTTTACATAGGATTTTATGACTAACCATGCAATTGACCAATTCCGTTCGTCTCTCTAAATAGATATAAGTGAAGCATGAGAGTTTAATTCTTTCTAAAAAAAACATGCTCTAACAAATATAAGTGAAGCAAAAGAGCATTCTACGAACATTGGTTTTATATGTGAAGAGAAACAGACAATCCAAAGTTCAAATGATATAAGTGAAGCACATGAAGCATTCTATAAAGTCATACTCAAAAGATATAAGTGAAGTGCAATGAGCATTCTATAAATCAACCATGGACTATCTCATACCAGCATGGTCCATAAAAGAAAACTGAAAACTTAACACAAAAGACGCTCCAAGATTTGTGCATATCACATGAACAAAACGAGAACGAAAACATACCGATACTTGTTGAAGAAAGATGGGATGCCTTCCGGGGCATCCCCAAGCTTAAAAGCTTGACTCTCCTTGTATATTTACTTGGGGTGCCTTGGGCATCCCCAAGCTTGAGCTCTTGTCTCTCCTCCTTCTCCTCATATCGAGACCTCCTGGATCTTTGATCACTTCATCCACACAAAACTCAACAGAAAACTCGGTAATATCCGTTAGTATAATAATGCAAATCACTACTCTAAGTACTGTTGCAAACCCATTCATATTTTGTTTTTGCAATGTAGCTATTGTATTATAACTTTCCCATGGCTTATACCACCGATAGAATCGTTAGTTTCATACCGCACATACCAACAAGCAATCTAATCATACCAACAAGCAATCTAATCATCTTAAAGGCAAATCTTGCCACATTAAGTTTATAATACAATGAATTTGTACAAGGGGTAATTATTTTTGTGAGAAATTTCATGAAAAATTCTACATTGTTTCCATGAGCTTGAACACAAGTGTTCAAGCTCGACCCTCACTTCCCTAATGCATCACCTTTCAATTGCTTCTCTTTTTGTGAAGTTTTGAGTTCCACTCTATATTTTTTGTTTTTGAACTTTATAAAAGCACTCAATAGAATAAAATGACTCCCTAAAACTTCTGGGCTGTCTCCCTTGCAGCGCTTTATTTAAATCCATTAAGCTAGGCATGAAGTGCTCAAGTAATGGATCCACCCAGATCCCAAGGTATATCAAAGCCAATTTGAATTAACAATGATTTGTAATTCAGTAGTGAGCACAAAGCAACATAAATCATGCAATGACAAAGTCTAACTCTCTTCATATGCATCGGCATGTCATAAAACAACAATTCATGCACATCAAGTAAAGGCCAATATATAGCATAAGCAGTTTCTTGCAATTTTTTCGTGTTGGAAACATAGAGAGGCGGACATGTAGTTCCTCTCTCATAATAATTGCAAGTAGGAGCATGAAGAACATGCATATTATATTCATCAAAATCATCATGTGCAATGGTAAAATGCAAGCCATCAATGTAATCCTTAATAAGAGCAAACTTCTCCGATATAGTGTAGTTCGGATAATTCAAAAAGATAATAGGGCTATCCTTTGTGGGTGTAATAGCAATAATTTCATTCTTGACATAAGGAACTATAGCAAGTTCATCTCCATAAGCATAATTCATAGTGGCATCATGGCCACAATCATGGCAAACATCATCAAAAGGGATATTTCAAACGAATCAACGGGATCATAGCATTCATCCTTCAGTAAGCACGAAGGGAAATTGAACAATGTATGAGTTGAATAGTTACTCTATCACACCCTGCATTTTGTAACATTTCATTTGCATTAATAAAGCATGAAAATTTGGACCAACAAAAACTTTTGCATTATCTGGCTTTTATTTGGATGTTGGTTTTCTCTCTGTGATTTTCTTAGTGCTCTTTAAAGTCAATACAACTCCACCTTATATACTTCATCTCCTTGCCCCAAATTTCTGCCCAATGATCATGCCATGTGTAGAGAACAATATAATATTTTCATACAAAAATAATTTGGCCAAATAGTATTTTGAAAAATTAGTTTTCCAAAAACCCTTAAATTGAGGTTTGCACTGCAAGTACTTGATTTGGGGTATGAAAAATATTTCAAAAGGTATATTTGAATCCTATTAGATGTAGGACTCCCATAAACCACAAAAATATAATTTTAAAAGCTATTTTCCTATTTTATTTAAAAGATTTTTCTTAAGGCCAGAAATGGTCTTTAATAGGGAAAAATTATTTTCTTGTTTCAAAAATATTTGACAAAAATCAGGGAAACTAAGTGGACATATATTTTCCATATATAAGAGTTTAAACACATGGTCATGTTCAAAATATTGGACAAAACCTCCCAAAACCATTTTGCCCATTTCAAGGATTTGAAATATTTCTACAGGAAATATTTTCAAGAAAATCCAAGGAAAATCCAGCAAGTCACAAATGCATATTGTGATCACCTTGCAAAGACTCATGTCAATTAAAATCATTTTGGTTCACCAAAATGCCCCAAAACCCTCTCTGACAAGAATCATATTTGAACAAGTTTGTACTACCAACTTTCTCTCCTTGACCCCAACTTTTGTGAGCATGTTCACATGAACAAATGAGGCCACTACACAAAGTGGTGCATCAAGCAGAAGTGATTTGCTCAACTAGATCTACACAAGTTAATTTCTGCTAATTTCTAGGGTTTACAAAAGTTGCATTGGAAACTTTTCCCAAATGAGATCAAAATGGGTGGATGGCCCTAATTATATGTGTGATTTCACCCTATGGGGTAACAAGGCTAATGGAAATCGTCTACTTTCCCAAACTAGCATCAAACACCTTTTGCCACTTTACCAAAATCCCATTTTTGGCCTCTACCACTAATCTCCATGAGCTCTTCTTTTTACCACAACCCCTCCTAGATCCCCTCTATCTCCTGGATGCTTTCCTGCCTGAGGAAGCAATGATGAAGGGAGAGGGAACCCCATTTTTCTTCTCTGGACAGCAGATTCCCCTCTCTCTCTCAGCCTCCTTCCCTCCCCTCAGCTTTCTAGAGCATCCAAGGCTCTCTCCAGCTTTTGCCCATGCCCCCTCCAGCTGCCAGACACAAGTGGACGTGCGCGGACGCAGGAAAACCGCGGATGCCAGCCAAAGTCGCGCTCTGGAGCGCCTGGCAGGGCACCCAACCGTTGACGCCGCGTCCCCCGACCACCTTGAGCCTCCCCCGCGCGCCAGTCGATGCCCCTCGACGTCCGCTCCACGCCAGCAGGCCGCCCACTTGCTCCCGCTCGGCCAATGCGCGCGCCGCTCCTGTGGCCTGCCCGCAGCTCGTCCCTCTCCTCCTCTCTCTCCTTAGCACCCTAGACCACCCCCAGGAACACCCCCCAGCCCTCCGTTCCCTCTCTAACGGCCACCCGAGCCAATCCCGCGGGCATCCGTAGGCCACGCCTATGGTAGACCTCGACCGGCCTATATAAGGCGACCACGAGCCCCTCTATCACTCCCTGTCGCTCCCCCACACTCCTAATCAACCTCCTGCACCCCCATTCCTCTCTAGAGCCGCCCGAGCTCGAGATCGAGCTTGAGCTCCGCCACTTCGGATCGCCGGAGTTCGCGAGGTACAGGCCGTCCCCGGCCCTCTTTCCTCTCGATCTGGAACCCCTGCAGCCCCCTGATCATTCTCCCTTCTTCCCCGCTTCTTTTGCAGCCGGGAACGGCCGGGACCGATGACGCCCGAGGCTCCTCCGCCGCGTGACCTCGTCGCTGGCGAACTAGGCTACACGGCGACCGCAGCCACCACCACCCGAACAGCGACTCGACGCTGAGTCCAGCCGTACCCTTGCCCGACCTCGCCGTACCCTGCGTCGACGCCAGTGAGCCCGCTGACCCTCTATCGCAGGGTTAGGGATGACAGGCGGGCCCCGCCTGTCAGCCTCTCCCCTCCATCGCCCCCCTCTGTCTCGCTGACGCCTGGGCCCCGCCCATCAGGTTTAAACCTGGCGCGCTTGCGTGCACCAGTGCGCTGGGCCGCCTCTCTGGCTGGGCCTGCTGCGCTGCGGCTGTTCTGGCCCAGCAGGCACAGAGCCCTTTTTCCTTTTTCTTTTTCTGTCACCCTTCCAAAAATTTCACAGGATAAAATTTTTGTCCAAATAAATTAATTCCAACTCCTAACTTCCTAAAGTATTGCAACATATTTAATGGTGCAACTTTCATTCAAATCCAACAAACTTTTCTTCACTGTAAATATTTAAATGTGATTTTAAGCATTTAAATATACCTTTGTAAATCCATTTCTCCTATTCCGCTACTCCAAATCCAAAACTAGGAATTTTCCCCTTCTTAGTTTTCACCCTAGTATTTAACAAAATTGAGTTGACATTTTTCTGAGCACTTTGGTTTTTCTGTTTTATTATTGCCTTATTTTTCTCGTTATTATTTTGCAACGATAGATTGCATTGCTGACGAAGGAGTTGGACCAGAAGACTTTGAAGACCCAGAAGACTTTGTTGAGCCAGGCAAGCAGCCCTTTGACCATGTGTATGAAACCCTTTTATGCATATCATATAGCACCATATTGTTGTTGCAACGGAATCATGATGAGGTAGCAACCACTTTGATGGTTTGCCACGGTACTTCCTCATTGACACTTGCATTGTGCATGATGAGGACATCAATACAATTGTTACACCCACAGCCCCTGCTGCTATACATACTGGACCAATTACTAGAGCTCGTGCACGCCAACTAAATTACCAGGTACTTTCGTTTCTTGGTAATGATTCTAATGTTCATGAGAATATGATGCTGCCTAAATTGGATACATTTGTTTTGCTTACAAATGAAGGGCCTAGCTTGGAGAAGGATGAACATTGGAGCAAGAACAAGCATGGAGATGATGGCATGCGCAAGGGAAACAAGAACGGAGTTACAAGTGATGATTTCAGGACTTTGAAGCCACCATAATGGGTGCATGAAGCCTTGGACGAAATATACAAGACGCCACTTCATAAATTTCGTCCCGAGGCTATTTTAGGTGCTGCGTCACCTTATTATTGGGCCAGGCCCATGTAATTTCGAAATACATAAGTATAGGCTATTTTTAGAGTCCGTATGTGTGGGGAAACAAGAGATAGGGTTGATTTCGGACTCCTCCACCAAGGGCCACGAAATTC